>NC_056748.1:886919785-887187285 GCF_019279795.1 Protopterus annectens | reverse complement strand
TATTTCAACAAAACATTTCTACAACACCTAGAGACTGCTGCTCCACTGTGCAAAATCAAGATTAGATCCTCTACAAACCCCTGGCTCAGTAAAGAAACCAAACAAATCCTCAAGTCCAGAGACACTGCCTGGCTTTACTATCAAAAAAACAAAGAAACACAAAGCCTAAGTACCAAGAACTGCACAACTGTGCAAAAAAATGCATTAGGTGGGACAGAAAATCATCCTACACAACATTACAAACTAAATACAAACACAACCCCCCAAAATTTTGGTAAAATGTAAACCAACTACTAAAACCCACCCAAAAGCCTACCCCCAAACCAACCACCCCTGACACTAAAGTTCCCATCGAAACACAATTCAACTCCCACTTTGTGAACTCAATTCTATCCTTAGTATCACAGGGCAGTTCCTTCCTCACTATCCCCCCCCCCCCAAAACAAATAACACTAATACAAGCTTTATCCTCAAAACAGTTTCCACCACTTCAAAAGCATGCTCTCCAAACTAAAAACCTCAAAGGCAGCAGACCTACTCCCCAGCTATTTCTTGACATTCACAGCAGATGCTACTGCTATCCCAATCTCCACTCTCATAAACAGATCAATTGTTGAAAACTATGTGCCCAGACTCTGGAAAATATCCTGTGTTACACCCATACATAAAGGCGGGACCTCCAATGAACATAACTACAGACCCATTGCTTTACTCTGCTCCCTGGCCAAAATCCTAGAAAAATGCATCCATACCCAGGTGCTAAAATATATCCTAGACAGCAACATCCTGTCACCTACTCAGCATGGTTTCAGACCTGCCCCTAGTACCATTACAGCCCTCCTCTGCTTCACAGACACAGTAAACAGTCTCAAAAACAAAGGCCTACAGGTGTCAACTCTTTTTTTGGATATGTCCAAAGCATATGACATAGTCTCGCACCAAAACCTGCTAAACAAACTAAAAACCAATATCACCTATCAAATTCCATTCTTACCTGGTTCCAAAGCTACTTAACTGACAGGTACCCAAGCTGTGAAGTGGGAAAATTCTCTCTCTCCTCAGCTGCCCATAACTATAGGAGTCCCACAGGGTTCTATCTTAGAACCACTACTATTCACAATCTTCACAAATGACCTCCATACCTCCACATAGCATGCATCTATTATTCAGTATGTAGATGACACTACCTTAATCTGTGCTGCACAAAACATTCCCACCCTCCTGCAAACAATTCAACTAGCATTCTCTGACATTGGAAACTACCTTACCAAAGCCCAATTTATCCTCAATCCAAAGAAAACTCAGCTTATGATTATAACCAGTTCTAACAAAAACACTGATAACAGTCGATTCACCATCTACTCCACAAATGCTACTCCAATCGCTCCAGTGGCACAGGCTAAGCTATTGGGAATAACCATAGACTCCCACCTATAATTTGATAGTCATCTCAATTTAACTATTAAAAAAGTACATGCCAAACTGGGATCATTCTACCGTATCAAACCATTTCTTACCAACAATACAAGATCAGCCATTGCTCACTCCCAACTTCTATCCACCCTACTCTATGCATCTCCAACTCTGACCAATCTCAACAAAATTGAACTAAGCAAAATAGAAGCCTGCTCTAACAGAATTGCCCGCTTTGCTGCAAATTGCTCATACAGAACTCATCACTGTACTGCTTTGAGACAGCTCCACTGGCTTGAACTGCCCAACTTCCTAACTTACAATCAGCTCTGCCTTTGTCATTTAATCTATTACCTCCCCAATAAGTGTCCGGCCCTCAAAAACCTAGTACATCATCACTCAGCCAAAAGGCGTCTTAGATCATCAAGCAAACTACTACTAGAAGTCACCAACAGCTACAGTAGCTTTGGAGATGCACTATATAGTAATTCAGTGGCTACAAAATGGAACTCTGTCCCCACTAGCATTCAAAACACATCATCCAAAGCCTCCTTTAAAGACCTCATCAGGCAACATCTCAAGCAAAGTTAGCAGTGCCATGATTGCTCCCCAGGCTAGTGAAAGCAGATAAGATACACATACTAAACCTAGAGTACTCGATAATGGTTTTCAATCTTACTCACAAACACTGGCTAATCTACAATGTAATGTACTTGTACCTGTGTACTATGTATGTATTCTACCTATGTTCCAAATTTCAGCTGTACACCACAAATCTATTAATTACCTTTATTTTTAAATTAAATTTTTTTTGTTTGTTCTCTCCACTGTAACTGTTGATATGCTGCATACCACTGTATGTCGAAAAAAATGTATCTGTAATTTTTCTTTGTGGAGCTTTTCTCCCCAGGCCTCTGCTGAAAATGGACCTTTTTGGTTCAGTCAGACACCCCCGGTTAACAAATGTAAAATAAAAAATAAAATAAATATTAACTACTAATAAAACAAATATAAATAACTTTCTTTAAATTAAACTTTATATCATATACATAATACTTATGTAGCATATAATGTATGATAAATAAAACCTATGATAATGAAAAATTCTAAAAATATATAACGTATTAAATTTGAACATTATATTACATAAAGAAAATATGCATAGGATCTAAGCATAAGATCTTGAAACAATATTATGCATATTTATCTTATTAAAAACATAACCAATATATTTAACCTTAAAATGTCTTCTAAAATGCCAGTCATGAAAACTGTATTGAAAAAGGAATGGATTTGTTTACTTATATTAATAATTCATTACTAAAAATATACACTGATCTTACTAATCTAAGATAGACAGCAAACTATGTTTGCATTCAACATACAGACTCATCTGAAAATAAGTTATGTATATTTTACTAGTAAAGTACTAAAATAAATAAATTATGGTAATGGCTTCTTGCTTTTTCAGTCTAGCAAATCTGTGAAATTATATAAGACAATGCCTACAGTTAAGTTAATATTAAGAATAGTATTAAATTTCTCTCTGACAAGTCACAATAAATAGTCTCAGTAATAATGAAGCATGAATCATTTCTTTTGGGTCATCAGTTACCACAATAATACATATGGATCTATATGCCTATAGGAGATATCCAATTATAATGAACACAGCCTTCAAAGCCTATATTAGGAGAAGCTATGCCAGTGAGTGAGATAAATGATCAGAATAGGTATAACAGAGAAAAATAATAAAAACAGTAGCGTTGTGACACTTACAATGGGGACTCAGGAGTAATCAGAAGGATTTTTGAGAAGGAATGGATAAGATTTAGTGGTACGTCAGATTTAGAGGGTATTTTCACAAAGCCACTTAACTTTGGTTATCGTAAAGGGAGAAACATAAAAAATGTATTAGAAAGCAATAAGAATGGAGGAATAAGCCACAAGAAAGGAGAATTAGGCACATTTAAACGTGGTTGCTGTCCTCAGCGTATATTCGTTCATAGATAAGACACAGTACTTCTGACTAGCAGTGATAGGCTGGTTACAAGTAAAAGTTTTGCAAATTGTGAGACTTGTGGAATAGTGTATTTAGTACTGTGTGATAAATGTGATGCAGTCTACGTAGGAAAATCTGAAAGAAAGTTGAAAAATAGAATGTATGAACACAATTATGATAAAAAAAAAATGTAAAAACAATGCACTATATAGGCATACGCAGCACTGTCGAGAAGCTAGAATGTCATTTTTTGATGCTTTTAATGGCCTGAATAGGTTGGCTAAATAAACTGGTTAAATACAGATAGTGGAGCGTCACGGGCTTTTTTCTAGTGCTCTTTCTGTAATTTTTTGGTTGGTGGACTGTTTTGAGCACTTTAATCCATTTTTAGAATTATAATTAACAGAGTTGTATCATTTTGAAACTAAAACATTTTATATACACATTGGAAATACACAATCTTCACCTTTAGAAAAGTCCAGGTTAGTATGAATGCCATCATGCAGACAAGAAAACATTTATTCATATATGCAAAATTCTCTCCGAATCAATGAAAATAACTTTATATAAAATCTATCTATAATGTTCAGATGCTACATTATGGAGCAATGTAACACACAAAACTTGGGAAATGCAAATTATACAAGAAGCACCTAACCAGCGTTTGTTTTATTATATTACCAACATCCGGCCATCCATCCATCTATCCATAAACCCCCCTTTTATCATTTTTGCACATGGCTCAAGGTGTCACTTCAACAGTGATAATCATTTAGTATCAAGATTTACACTGGCCAGTGGCTAGCCCTGCCATGGTAGTTCTTCCACAACACACACACTCATGCACACTCACACCTATGGACAGTTTAGAGTGTCCAATCCACCTATACAGTTCACAACATAATTAAAGCTAAAGGGTAATTATACATGTAACACAACCCCTTCCCCAAACAATACTCAAGTTACCAAGTATTTATAGAAATAAAAAATACCAAAACAATTTAGACAACCTCTGTTGTACATCTGACCCAACTAATTATTATCCAGGGCACACACACATGTATATCGATATATAGCTATACATACATAAATTTAAAAAAATATATATATATATATATATACATATATATATATACATACACACACACACATATATATATATATATATATATATATGTGGTTTCACTTCATATTGCCGAAATGCTGAAATATCGAATTTCGGTGTTGACAGTATAAAATCAAAACCATTAAAACACCGACACCTCACAACCACAAAATCACAACATCGAACACATACCATACAGCACACAACACACAAACCATAACACCCACACCACAAAACACTGAAAAACACAATATCACACAGACACACACCTACACTACACATATGCAGGGGGGCAAGCCCCCCAGCACCCCACACCCCCTTACTTATATATACTAACTCTGAGATCACACAAACAGTATAAAAAAAAAAAAAAAAAAAAAACACACACACACAACCCCTCACCTCCCCACCCTGACCCACTTATACAAGTTACAAAAACACTCATGCACACTCACCTTAAACTGCAGACACCATCCCAGCCAAACACTTCCACGCAATAACGAAAATGCATATGCGCAAATTCAACTCAGTCCTATTCGCGATTATGCACTTTCGTTATTTAGAGGTTTCTGCTTCATGGAGACGAATTGCTGAAATTTGATACTTCAGCAATTCGCTTTTATGAAGTGAAACCATATATATATATATATATATATATATATATATATATATATATATATATTTGTATGTATGTAATTATGTATGTAGGGGAAAGATAGCACAGCGTTTATGTCAAAATTGTTACCTTTCCTTTAAAATTTTAATGACTATTTTTGTTTTTTAAGTTCCCACTAATTGATCTGATGAAGATATAAAGGAAGCGGGACCTGTATACTTATCTTTCTGATGAAGTCTCCTGAGACAGATGAAAGCATCTAAACCTTATTTATTTGTTTGGATGAGAAGATAAACAAAAGGTTGGGGGAAAAACTTCTTGTGGTTTACAAAAAGGGCACCTCCTTGAAAGGCCTGGTGAAGAGGAAAAAGTTAAAGGCAGGCCTTGGTGGAACTTTTAAATGTGGGAGGTGTGGACAATGCCCTTATATATTGGACACCGATTCCATTAGAGTCAGGAACTATGGTAAAATTACTACTATTAAGACGTGTTACTGTTACACCAAGGGAGTGGTACATATTGCAACCTGTATGGTATGTGAGGGGTACTATGTGGGAAAGACAATCAGAGCCCTCAGACAAAGAATATATCAACACAACTACGATATACTAAAAAAACAAATAAACCAATCTTTTATTTAAGCATATAAAGGTACATCCGACACATTATTTTAAATTTTTTGTACTTGAACAAGTAGACCTGGGTCCACGAGGGGGACCCGATGATGACTTCCTTGAATATTTAGAGCTCAAGTGGCAGATTAAATTAAATGCATGTCAACCACCTGGGCTCAATGACAAGTTATCCATTAGTTCTGTATTAAAACTAAAATCAGCTTTTTTATGTGATTTTATTCAAGATCTGTGTTTTAAATCATACTTCAATACACAATACATTAATGTCTATGTGGTTGGTAGGTGGCAACTGGTATGTTGCAGTGGGCAGTTACTGTGATTATGTGTTACTGTCTTTTGAAACTGCATAATTATTTTACAGGAAATGATGTTTGCTTTGTCAACCAATGGCTGTAAGGGTTAGGGTATTTAAATATGGCATTTTCTGTTTGTTCTTGTTCTGATGAAGTCTTGTGATTTTGATGAAAGCGCTTAACTTTTTTCAATACATTTCTGGATTTAGTGCTGCAGTGTTCCTTTGGTGATCCTCTTCATATATTTTTACTTGGTTTTGGTGTTCGTTGTTTCTAAGCTTATTTATTCATAGGTAGGTACTCGGCTATCTGCCCGAAGGCATTTATAAGCCTAGCTGGAATGTGTTGGCTTTTGCCGCCCCCTTAGATTAGTTCCCTGTGCCTCAGTCCAGCAGAGCCATTGAAGTGATCCCTGGGTTAAACTTTTTGTTTCCCATCCACTCATCAAGGTTTCTCCTGAAGAGGGTTAGCGAGGAACTCTGCCTAATGTAGACTGGAATCTTGTTCCAGAGCATGGGAAGTCTCTGGGACAGGAATCTATCCCTCCAGCACATCCTATTTATTGTTTTGGTGAGGTTTAGATCCCTGGAGCGTGTGGCTCAAGGGGATATGATTTTATTTAGGTGGAGCATGTCCATCAATTCTGGGTTGGACATGGTCTTGTATGTCAGGCAGAGATCACCTCTGAGTAGGCGGTATGCAACAGAGTACAGCTGGAGTTTCTTCAGTCGAGCTGCATAGGGCATCTGCTTGAGGCCAGTGATCCTCTTGGTGAGGTACTTCTGTGGTCTTTCCAGCTGTTGCATGTGTCTTGTAAGGTACATCCCAAATGGAGCATTGTACTCTATGATGGGTCTGATGAGTAATGCGTGGACCAATGACCTCTTTCGATCTGGATTGCAAACCCTTTTGTGATTAGGTGGGCCACAGAGAAGGATTTTCTAACCACTTTGGCAATGTGATTATCAAAGGAGAGGTTACTATCTACTAGGGTCCCCAGATCCCTTATTACGTCTTCCGTATTTAGGGGGCTACCACCTATGTGGTAGTTTGTGGGTACTTTGTTTTTTTTCTAAGGGGATGACTATGCACTTTTTGGCATTTAGCTTGAGGCCATGGTTTTGACACCAGGAATCTGTCTCAGTGAGACCCTTTTGGACGATATCTGTGTCAGCCAGAGAGTCAATTATAGCCCCTAGTTTGCAGTCATCTGCAAACTTGGTCAGCCGTAGTCCTCCAGTGCTTGCCTGTACCTCTGAGAAGTATATGCCGAACTGGAGGGGTCCTAGGACTGAGCCCTGGGGAACGCCACTTGTAACCGGTTTAGAGTCAGACCTAACTCCCGCAACTCTTACCATGTGGGTTTTGTTCATGAGCCAGTTGGCAACCCATCTCATGATATAGGGGTTTATGTTCAGGCTGGTGAGCTTGTCTATAATACCTGACTGGGGAATGGGGTTGAAGACCTTTGCGAGGTCTAGGTAGGCTGTGTGGACCACCTTTCCCTCATCTAGAGCCTTGGTAACTGTCTCAAAGAAGTCCACCAGGTTTAGGAGGCATGATCTGCCCTTAAAGCCGAAATGGGTAGGGTCCAGTGTTTGGAGGTTACCAATGTCTCTGTTAATGAGATCCATAATGATGCGCGCCATAGCTTTGCAGACCAAGCTAGTCAGGCTTACAGGGCGATAGTTCCCAGGATCTGTTGTGGCTCCACTTTTGTGGAGCGGAATAACCTTTGCTGTGCACCACTCTGTGGCACGTAGCCTGTGGAGAGGCTGAGTTTAAGCAGTGTGTTTAAGTGAGGGGTTAGTTCATCTTTGAGCTCATGTAGGTCACAGCCTAGGACACGGTCCAGTCCCATTGATGCTGTGTTTTTGGCTTTGGAGAGGGCTGTTTCAACCTGAGTGTCTGTGATTTCAGGGGCACTACATTCTTCTGGTATAGTTATGGGCCCTTTTGGGGGGTGAGAGGGGGGTGAAGTTTGCACTGAACCTGTCTGCCAGGATTTTGGCTATATCGGTCGGTTCACTGTATTTTGTGCCATTCTGCACCAACTCCGAGTAGATCTGAGAATTGCCACTTAGATTTTTGACATAGCTAAAGAATGCCTTGTGGTTATCTTTGGAGTCCATGGCAATTTTTCTTTCAAAGCTAGCCTTATGTTTTTATGAGGGAACGTAGTTTCTTGCTGATACTGATCAGGGACGTCTTCCCTTCTTGGGATTTTACTCTTTTCTGTACTAGTTTCCTCCTTCTATTGTACATCCTGTTTATGGCAGGGGTCCACCAGACTGGTTTTCTTTTCTTGGAGGAGTGAGTCTTGGTTTTGTTTGGGATAGCACGATCCATGCATTCTTGTAGGTGCCCATAGAGTGCATCAGTATAGGATTTTGCAGCTTGGACAGTGTTATCCTTTAGCATGGGGCTTTGAAACTTCCTGCCTCGGTCCTAAGTAACGTGAAGTTTGCTTTTGAAAAGTTTTTCACTGTGGTTTCTTTGACCGGGGGTGGTGGCGGAATGTGGATATCCAGAGTGATTAGTTTATGGTCAGATCTAACCAGCAAGGGGTTGACCTATGGTGTGGAACACTGGTCGCCCATGTTGTTGATGACCAGGTCTAATATGTTGTCACCTCTGGTGGAGGTGTTGACCAGTTGATCCAAGGCATTTGAGTTTATAAATTCTAGGAAATGTTGGACAATGGAGTTTGTACTCGAGTAGTAATCCCAGTTAAGGTTTGGGTAATTGAAATCACCCAATAACAGGGTGTTTGGTAGGACCTTTATGTTTCCCAGTGTTTCCAGGAATGCAGAGTGGGGGTCCTGGGACATGGTGGGTGATCTGCAGCAAGCTATAATTTGAATAGCAGTTTTACCTGTTCTTAGTTGCACATGGATGACCTCTGAAGCATCGTGCTGTGCAACTAACCTGGAGGTGTGTGTATCATTGATGAATATGGATACTCGCCCGCCTTTTGTATTTCGTTTCGGGTTTTGTGGCCAAAATGTATGGTAGGAGTTGTAGCCTGGTAGTGCTGGGGTGCTCTCTGGAGCCTTAAACCAGGTTTCTGTTAGTGCACATATATCGATTTTCTCCATACTGAGGAGTGCCTCGAGTGTGTGCATTTTGAGGTTTAGACTTCTGGCATTGAATAGCATTACCCTCAGTTTTTTGTTACTTGTGCTATTTACGTTGGTGGGTTTGTCTTTTGAGCCTTGCCTAAAAAAGGCACTATGGGGGTGGCAAGAGCCTTGGCCTGTATGTGAAAGCCTAAGAGTGACAGGTGTAAGCCATCTCTAGCGAAGCAGCGTGGCTTGTCGAGCATATCATCCCAGGCTGACAGACACTGGATCCCTTTTGAATGACACCAGAAGCTTAGCCAATTGTTGAAATTGCTATTTTTTTTCTCTGTACCATGGTATCATGCTTGGTGAGGGCAGGATGCTACTCAGGGTCATACCTGCCTGAGCTACGTGATCAGAGAGCTCCTCCGTGTCTCTTTTCATGTAGTCCAGGGAAGTACAGCTCATGTCATTCACACCAACATGGATAATGAGAGAGTCATATTTGCTCTTGTTCTGGAGTGACCTGAGTGCTTGTGTTATGTGGCAGATCCTGGCACCTGACAGGCAGCTAACAGTAACCTTCTAGTTCAGCCTAGTGAGTGGGACATCAGTGTGCCTGACTATAGAGTCACCTATTACTAGTGTGTTGGGTATGTTATTTTGCCTTAAGGGCTGTGACTGTGTGGCACACTGGTTTTGTGAAGTATGTGTTTCATGGTTTGTGTTGGGGGGTGGAGGTTGCTTGGATGTCTGCTTTGGAGGTCTCTGTTGCTTTTGCAGATTTTTATTTAGAGCCTCTGAGTATGTTTTCATGTATTTGTGTGTTTTTTTTTTTTTTTTGCCAGTGCTGGTTTCATAGGTCTATGTGAGACTGGTGGTGTGATGCAAATAATTCCCTTCTCCTCTGGACTGCCTGGTCCAGTCTTGGGTTAAGAGTGCTTAGCCTCCAGTTTGGCTGTATAATTGCATCTCTCGCATGTATTAGTGTTTGGTGGAAGGAGGAGAGGGTTGTCTGTGTACATGAGGCAATTGTAACATTGCCTCAAAATGCCCAGATTCACCAGTTGGACCGGAGAGTACACCTGAAACTGCCCTTTGGACATGCCTGGATAGGTACAGTGAACTGTTTTACTGATTGGCTGGTAAGGTCGAATAGACAGCCTTGTCCTTCTCTACAGTATAGGGGTGTCTAGTGCTAAGATTTATTAGTGCTTGCTATGAGTTTTGAGCATGTGCCGGGATGAGAAGTGAATGGTTTGAGTGCTTAAGTTGAAAGTTTATCTAGTTCCAAGGGAAAATTTGAAGAGTAGACTTTGTGGAGCCGGGAATAGTTATACCCTAGCTACCCAGCACGCAAAACCATGCAAATGCAGGTTTTATAGCTGGGAAATGAAAGAGATAGAAATTAGCCCAAAATGGCTAATAAACAACTAATTTCGGGGCTGAAACCACTCCTCCAGGGACAGATAGGCTGCTCAAAGCTCCCTCTCTCACAGTGAACAGAGAAACTTCCTTCTATCCCAGTAAGGTATGGGCAAACATAGAAACTTGTAACACAGCCCTGAATTCAGCACTAACCTGAAAACTGGACTATACTAGTTTAGAAAGGCAGGAAAACAAGTATTTTTTATTTCAGAAAATAAAGCAGATATAATTAAAAAAACACTTTAAATGCACAGAAATGGCTATCACACTTGATTGTGTAGCCTACAACAGTTAAAAAATGCTGTGTTACCATCCATACATTTCACTGCCACGTACTGAACCCAGGACCCTGTGCAAAACAGTCAGATCAACATACCACTATGCCAAATTATCTTTCATTTTGTTTTTAAATGTTTAAATAAATATACTTTACACTTTTAAATTTTCATGCTGCCTGTTCCTTCATCTACTCATTTGAAGTTTTTAGGTTACCAGTTTTTAATGGAAAACCATATTGCAATGGTTCAAAATTGTTACCTTTATAAAATGTATATACTAAGGCATTAGATGAATTTGATATTACTTGGTCTATCAGTAAATATTAATGAACTGATGTTTCTTTGTCTCAGTTTTTTGCTTTTTACATATTTCATCCAACCATTTCTTGTTTTATGCTTCTTCAGTGGAGTAATGCTCCAGTGTAGCTTTGCACTGTTGTCAATGGTTTTATTTTATTTATTTTTGGATATGGCATCATCCTACGTATTAAACATTTTTTATCCCTACAATAGGAATATTCTTTTGGCTGAAAATAAAACTCAAATTAACTCTAATGCCAAATGTCTGGGCATTTTAAAAAAGGAATGCATGTTTTTCTTTTTGTCACAAAGGAAGAGTAGTAGTCATCATCAAATCTGATAGTATTATCCCTTATTATTATTATAGGAGAAGTGGCCTAAGCAGATCTTAAAACCAAGTCTTTGTCTCAAAAATCAGTCAAACAATCACAGATCTGGGAAAAGAGGAGCTTTTCTTATAGACTTTTTCTATTCCAAAAGAAAGAGCTTCCTGCAGATTTAAAGCTTTAGGTAGCGAAGATGCCCAAAATGTTAAAACGTTTACCATAGTACCTTTCTCGTATCTCTCAAAATAACAAATTAGAATACTGTTCCTTCTTGATCTATTCTTTAGGTCTTCCAGTTTTTCATGACTTCAATGTGGTTTTCACTTTATCTGCTATCTACATCATTTATGACTTCTTAAATTCCTAATATTTGAAGCTTTTGTTGTTCGGTAACTTCATTAATTAATTCAATCTGTTTTTGCAGTCTTTGATTATAAAAGTGTTGGTATCCAGACTGTCAATTTCCAAAGAGAAGTCCTATATGGTACTAATGAAAGACTGGAGTTTTTTTTTTTTTTTTTTTTTTTAACCTGACATTTCTTGTCAGGCTGTTTAGAATAACTCATCCTGAAGAAAACTGTTGAATTCCTCTGTTATTGCTTGATACGAAATTATTATAAAAACTGGATTTTCTTCCTGAATAAACTTCAATATAGACTACTATGTATTTCCACAAAGTTGGAGTATTATTTGAATCTTTTCATTAAGAAAATGTTGTTAAAACAGACATAGGAAGCAGAGCAAAAATCCTGTACTGCTAGCAGTTCACCATTTTGATCACACCCATGTAGTATAGTTGTGAAGATTATAGTACTGTTGCATAGTACATTTGTAGTGAAACTGCTGTGCAGCATCAATACTATAACTACATGTGACTAGGCAATAGTTGAACATAATGCTGACTATACAGCGTTTGGCATTAATAAAAACTATTTCAACTTAATGGAAAACTTCACCTTCTCCTACAGTTTAACTCAAATCCTAGGTTGCTTTTCCTCCCTACAATATGGTTCCAGTATTGTGCAAGTACCAGAAACCTGCTTGTACTTTATAAAAGTTTTCTTTTCCTTGCCTTGGAATCAAAGGAAGGGAAAGACCACCCCACTTTCTTAAGCTCAACATCTCACATAATTTGGAGAGGAATTTGTCTACACTTGCATAACATACTACAGACACAGTGAAATTTATAGGCCTGCTGATGTTAGGAGCACAGCACTTACTATGAACAGAAAAGGTGGTTTATGAAACTGTTTCCATTAGCTTTACTGCAGAAAGAGAACTTACACTGAGTCGCAGCTACTTCCAAATTAGCCATGCCTTTTACAGCAAAACACAGTGATTAGATCAGTAAATGGTTCAAAGGCAGTTGCCACCACCTTTGACAAATTTACATAAGCAGCATCACAGTACTGAAATGCTAAGCTTTAAACTTTTGAAGGTGGTACAAAAACGTTTAATTGTGTGTATAATAGAAAAGGATTAAACTGTCTATACTACAACTTTTGAATGATTTATTTGGTATTGACTGCAATTATTTTACAACTTGGGAATCTTGATACATCAAAAGTTTTGGTAACTCTCACTACACAAGCCTTGTTTTGTTAGTTGAAGCTTTAAACTGTAAATATTTGTTTATACAGCTATACGTTTTAATATGACAATGTAGTATTAAATATGTATGTGACATTTAGCGAAAAGACAGAAAATATTTTTTCTTGTAATTCTTGCAAAGTAACACAGTGTTGAGAGAGGGGACTGTCAATTCATCTTGGACTACAAAAAGATACTTTGAATAAAGGCCTATAATTTACCTACTTATTTGGTTAGAGCTGTATAACACTTTAGTATACTGTAAAAAGAATCTCTGAGACACGCACACAAATGAGGGCCACTCAAGGGAAAAAAAAAAAAAAAACAGCACTCCTGCTACAGAAGGTATACGAGATAACACTGACAGTAATCCCATCGTATGTCAATGGCATGGGAAACACCACAACTTTGTTGCATCTAGCATGAATCATATAAAGCAGACTTGAAATGGATTATGGGAAACAAAGGATTGAAGAAAAACAAGATCACATTGATATGTGAAGCCCATTAGTAGTCATTTTGTGGAAACATAATAAAATTCTATAAGAAGCAGTCAGAGTGATTTTGATGCATTACAAATAGCCTAGAAAACAAAGCTAGAGTGAAAAAATACATTTTTTTTAGTGTAAAGTTTTCCTTTAACCAGTTAGAGTAAACAGACACATACCATTTTTCCAGCAAATGAAACTTCCACAAATGGGTCCACTAGGTTTTTTTTGTCTGAATCACCTCCAAACATTTCTTTTACAGATTGTGCAAAGGCGTCATCCACTAAAACAAATTATTAAAATTCAGTTAGAAAAAGAAAACTAATTGTGTTCTTCATTGTTCTTTACAAATGATTAGATAACCTTTACTAGTCAACATTTTAAAGGCAGCTTTGGTATTCAGGTCTATATTAAATAGACGAATGTTCAAAATGTCGAACTCTCACATGAGCGGAAATTCAGGAACTCAATCACTATTGTGGAGGGGTTGAGCCCCCCACCCTCACCACCACTAAATATATATTCCAACTCTGAGATCACACTACAGTGAGGAAAGGGCAAATATTCTGATCTTCACTGTACTGCGATCCCAAAAAAATAGAGTTCCTGAATTTCTGCTCATGTGAGCATTGGACATTTTGAACTTTAGTTACTTTAATACAGACCCTGGTATTCTATACTTCCAATGAACTTGATGTCTGCAACTGACACTTTACATTGCACCCAACATAACATTATTGTTGTTATCATTATTATTATTCATATCATCAGCATAGGAGAAGCTAGACTTTCTGGTTCCTAGTGCCTATTTGGTGGACTCCAGCCTGGAGCATTGCTACCAGTGCAATCCTTTCCCTCGGGAGCTAAAATGAAAAAACAAAAAAAAAACTCTATTCCCAAATTTGGTACTTATAAGGAGCCAGCCAAGTCTGTTCCTAAAAAGTGCTTCCTAAACTGCTGGCAAAGTAAATCTGTTCTGAAACTGTAGCAAATTGTGGCAAGCAGTTTACTATAACTTATGTCACACAGATGAATCAGTGAATGCAAAAAAGGTGTTCTTTAATTTTAAAGTGTAGCAAACTAATTTTTTATTATGTCACAAACACACAGTGATAAAGCACTGCTTCAGTTTAGACCACAAATAAAATCCAGCATTAAAGAATGCTAGTAATGTACTGAAGGCCATATTGCTCCAGGGCCACTGCCCCCTTTGCCCCACCATAGCTATGCTTCTAAACATTAGTGCTTGTAAACTCCTACATGGTATGACTCTTGACCTCAAGTAATTTTCTACTAACATTTAAAATCTTCTCCCCAAATGAATTTCTTCATCCAATTTTTTTTTTCTTTTTATCACAGATTTTTAAAAATAATTTTAGGTGCACAATTTTTTAGTACTAGTTGAGAATCAAAATGGCATGGAGTTTTAATTTACATTCTAGTAAGTACAAAAATATCTTGCTAAAAAACATATTGGGGGGGGACACTCTGTCCACAACAGTACTGTTAGGTTCTTCATTCTGCTTTAAATTCCACCCCATCCCACCACTTTACTTTATCCTACACCCCCTTACTGTGCCATGCTATACAATTACCATATCATCAACAATACATCTTTGAATTCCATTTCTTTTTAACAAAAATAATCAACACCTTGCCTGCTTCCCTGTTTACATTACTTTCTCGTTCTGTTCATTGGACAAAAATATCTTTTTACCATATAGTCAGAAGTACATTAGCATTTAGATATCTACTGATATTAGTTCCCCCTCATGCAGAGTACCAGTCATGTGGCAGGGTTTGGTGAAGTCTCCTAGGAGGATGAGTAAGACAGTTATGACGTATCATCCTACTCTGTCTTAAACTAGAAAGATCATCACTTGTTACAACTCTTGGTCACCTGTTCTGCATACTGTCTTAAACATATCAGGTTACTTACAAGCCTACATATGTAGGTCTACATGAAATACTTCCATGAATTCACAGCAGAGCACCAGCTCTATTACTTTAGAGCATGCAGCTTGGTATGTCATGTGTTCTAAGTCCCAGGAACCCCTGTTTGTATGCTATGAGACTCCAAAGCAAGACTATGTCCAGTAAAGGATATGTCATAGCAGCAAAATTAAACATAATACATAGATGACAATTTCCATGACAAAGGAGAGTTTAAATAAAGCTACAAATTATCCTTTGTGTAAAACTCTGCAGCACCACAAACACATCACCCCAATAATATATAAAAAGTACTGTCAAAACAGACACAAAAAGTAACCTGGTAAAAATCTACTTTTTTCCCCTTGCAAACAGCTTTGGCAGTATCTCTACAAAATTATGTAGTTAGCAACATTGCCACTCTTAAATAGAAAATATATACACTGTGTTTTATTTTAGGCTGAAATGCTGGTTTTGTAAAACAACTCATTTTGTTTCATTTAGATTTGGGGAAAAGAAGAAGCAAGGACTCCTACCAGCCTGGCCTACTCGTGTGTTGCATATACTCTGCAGTAAATGCATGTATCCACTTTTTAAATGACAGGAGGGTTTATGTTTCTGTACGCCTGCTAGCAGGTTATTTTATTACTGCCACTGAACCAAATCATTACCACCCCTCCAGAAGCATTTCTGGATTTTTTTTAATTTAATAATGGTGAACTAAAATTCCACGTTGTGGAAGGCCATGTTCATATCACTGAGGAATATGAAGGAGACATCAGTGGTCAAATCATTCTAGTCTGTTGATGTAAGGAACTCATTTCAAAACTTACAATGATGTAAACAAAAATTTGTGGATTGGTCTTTTTTACTGATATCCATACTGAAATGGCCATGCTTATAAATGATGGAAATAAGTACAGATGCTTTTCTGGTTGTGTACACCTGAATGGTAGGCCAATGTGGGGTGATAAAGAAGAGCTAGCAGATTTGCACCAACACTGAGGTGCATGCATACTTCAGAAGGGGAAATGCTAAGATCATCCAGCTGGCAATGGTAACCAGGTTTTACCTTTAGAAATTTTAGGCACGGTACCCGGGTTCCAGATTTTTGGAACCTTTACTTCTGAACAGACAGCAGACTCATTCAGAAAATATTCAGCTTTGTTACAAGTTAGCACAGCACCAGCCTGAACAGTATCATGATGTCTTCAGCATGTTTGCCAGACTGTTTTAACACCTTTACCAAATCACCACTTAAGACATAGGCGAATATACACATGTATAAAAGAATAAAAAAGCATTAACATGTTCCTAGTAACAAACATTATACATCACTTAGTCTTTTTGGTATAACTATCATTAATCCAACATTACATAAATTCCTGAATTCCTACCTTCCTTTAAATCTCACTCCTCCTCCAAAACATTGTGTACATTGTTCCCACAATTTCCTTTTTTTCCTATGCAACTTGCTCCTACCCGTTCTAAAGATCACACTTCTAGCTATTTTATCTCATTATTATATAAATCATACAATTCCTGCATTCTCTTAAACCTTATTCCTCATCCAAAACATTTTTCTGCACATATTATTTCTAGTTTCCATTTCTTTCCATGTAATTTGCTCCTACCCCTTTCCAAAGATCCTACTTCCTGTTCTTTTATTTCTGTTACAATATTCAATACTTCAAATACAGTTGATTTAGACTATGATTTCCAATTTCTAGTAATTTGTTTTTAGCAGCAAACAGAATTAAACTTGGCAAGGCCTAACTCTGACTAGACAATTCAGATCTTGTATTCCAGGTCTCATTTCCTTAGCTACACCAATTTGCTCACCCCATGTTTCTGGCAGAACCACTCTGTAGGGAATTTTTGAAGTCTAGCAACTCATTACACTCCCAAAACATGTTCCCAGTTATGTCTTTCTTCCCCATCACGCCCCCAACATTTGCCATCTACCCGAGGAAAAATTACCTGGGCTATAAACATACCTATGCAGACACTTCCAAGTAAAAATCCTAAATCTTCTAGACTGTTATATACTTGACAGCCAAACATACGTCCTCCTATTATTTCCTTGCAAATTGCTTATCCAATCTCTCTTCCTGATCTTTGCTAACCTCTGCTGACCAACAAGGCAGTTTATACATCCTATTAATTATCCCTTTAACAGGAGCGTATGTTCTAGATTCAACTAAAAACTCTACCAGATCAGGTCATTTACTTAGGATTTCCCTATCATTTTCTGTTTGCCTATACTTTGATATCAATCTCTGATAAAGAAGCCAGTCTGAAACCCGAGGTCCAAATGTTGTTTTGTTCTCTTCCCATTCTATTACCCTTCCTTCCCTCTCTAGTTATTTTCACCCAATACCTTGATTCCTTTGCCAGTTTCCTCCAATAAATTCCAGCCCCCTCTTGCCTATTATCTGTACCCCTAATTGCAGTCATACCTATTGGCAAAATCTCCTTTCTCCAGTTTCATATTGACTTAGTTCTTAGAATACTTTCTGCTACTTTATGAATATAATATTCTGTATGGCTCTTAGTCTCCTTAAGTATCTGCAGCCAAAATCCCACTCCCCTCATTTTTGAACCCCCCCCATTTCATTACCATTAACTGTGTAGCTCTAAAATATCCCTTCAAATCAAGTAATCCTAAACCACCTTGTTCTAATGAAAGGATCTTATCCCACTTGACCCTTGCTGTCTTCCCATACCAGCTAAATTCTTCTACTCTATTACTGTACACAACTTCTCTTGTTGAAAAAAATATGACCTTTTTATAAAACTAAAAGGGACAAAATATTTTCACTACATTTATCTTGCTATTCATACCCATGAAAAAGAGCTGCCAGTTTCTCATTTTTATATTATTGTTTGTTTAGTTTACTCCCACATATCCTAGACTGCCATAACAGAATCCTTTTTTTTATCCAATTTATCCTGTTGTTGTAGCTATTTCTAAAGGGGAACTGCTACATCCATTTATGTATGGTGAAGTTGAGTGGACCCACAATATCAACCAAAGGCACACCACATCCTATTGCCAACAAACTTATAACAGTTATTCTTAGGCTGTAAGTTTCCACTTGGCCACTCTTAGTTTCAGCCTACAGTGCAATTAAATACCAATTAAATTTTACATATTAGCTTAACATAGCCAGTGTTCATCAAAGACCTAAATGAAGTTGGTGTGTACTGTGCCTACAAATTTCACAGTTAGATCGATACCTGAAATGACTTAAAGAACCAACTTCTGTGCTGAGCTCCCTTCCCTGAATGCACACTGAGATTTAATAATGCATTTTTAGCAGTACAAATCTTAAGCCAAGTAACCAAGCAATGTACAAACTCTGGACCATGCTGAAAAACTGTGACTTGTATAAATTAAACAACACCTGCCTGTTCCATTTGTTGCTAACTGGCATATTTATGACACTCTTCCAATCACCTGAAAAGGTGAGTTGTAGGCATTTATTAAAAGGGAGACCAGCATACTCAGCTGAAGGCTTTTCTGCACCTTTAATAAATTTAACTTACATCACATCCAGAATTACTACTATTGATCTAAACCCTAACAGTTTTATGGGACACTTTTTTATGAAGGTGGTGTTTATCACACATTCAAAAGACTTTTTCCTCAGCTCTATTGAGAATACATCTCAATTATTTGTATATGCCAGAAAATCCAGAATTTCCTCTTAAAATAATAGGCTACCAAAAGTCTGAGTGGCCTTTTAAATTCACAGTTTTTTTGGTTATTCCTCCACTCCTGCACCAGCTTCATTGTCATCAGCCCATGACCCTGTGACATCACTAACATGACCAATATTAGACTGGTAGAAAGCCTACCTGTAAAAAGAGAAAGTTTTGTAGAGAATACATGAGCAGTCCATTGTGACCCCACCATCATTACTCTAGGAGTAGCACTGCAGACATATCCTCATAGGGTTCTTTGTTTTACACTGGGATACTCACTCCACTGATACAAGTTGCAACATGGCTGCATTCAGGTATGCAGGATGGATCATTTGTACAGCTGCTAGGCATATTACTCTTTCTTAAAAAAATCATATTTGGATGATAGTGTTTATTAACTTATTTGCAAGAACATGTGGAAATGATCATTGCTGAAAACATACAATTAAACATTTCAATTAAGGCACAACAACTTATTACAACGATTATTGGCCCTTCACAGGTCCTCTCAAGAGGGAATCTTTGTAGCACATTTTAGGCATGAATTAATTTTTTTTTCCTGCCACCTGAACTATCAGTCCCTGGGTTAAGAAGGGAATCTCTGCATTTATTTACTACTGTGCACAAATAGCCATTGGAAGACTTTAGGGATGCATCTGACAATGAACTCTCCTTTTATCACAATGTATCCACCAATGTAAGAAAGTCCTTCACCTCACAGGTTATATGTAAAGGTATATAATGACCCCCTCTGTATGCAAATGTCACAACACTCATCACAAATTAAGTAACCACACTTTCTCACAAAAAAAATCAAGGGCTTAAATCACAAAAACTATGTGGACCCTCTCAAGACTTATCCCTCTTCTAATAACTATACAAGGCACTAAGAGGACCTCTGCCTTGCATACAAAGCCTCAGCTGGGCCTATCCTGTCAGATGTATTACACATACACAAATGCTATGGTAGCATGAACACCAGCTCAAAGGATCTCAATCTCTTTCCTAACACATGCAGAACATGTTGGATGGTTAGGTATGTATCACAGAGAATACCTCTTCTATGGAAAAATCTTCCACTCCACATAAAGCTAAGTACTTATTCTATTCAAACATAATCTGGAAGAAGGGATGGGAAACTGTAAATTCATTCTTGATTAAACAGCAACATCCCTCATGAATAAGGCAACAAGTAAAAGTAAAATCCTATCCTTGTTCTGCTTGTCTCGGGATTATTCAAATGTAAATTGTAAGGGCTACAAACTACAATGGCATTGTACTGCTAGGCTTTTCAGGATACTCAATTATCAACAGCCAAGTAGATATCTACAGTGTGTTTTTACCATATGCAGCAGGAGATAAAAAAAGCCAGGCACATTAATTTTTAGAAACAAAAGATCCAACTTGCTTTCTTTATTACATCTTATATAAACTTGAGTGCTCAAATGATTTGTGCATCCATGTACACTGTGTGTATATGTGTATATTCTACCTGAAGGTAAAATGTTTTAAATTATCTGCAGCAGTGTAGAACCTAACCTCAAAATATAGACCACCAATATTTCCTAATCTGTACATTTCCCAAATGCTATGGCACTTTTTATCCTAGAAACTGATTTGTGTCTCCGAATATTCAGTGTCTTCATCCCACCTGCCTCCTCTGACAAACTGTTTTAGTTGCTTCTATATTTACCATGAGTGAATATTCCTTCACAACTTTCCTGATGGGACAGGTATGGCATTAACAGCCAATGCATTAGGTTGTGATCCCCTGTATTCCTCCATAAACATGGAAGGTTACCAATCAAACAAATATAGGACCTCCTGCTAGTCGCTCCCCACAATCTATACAGCTTTTGCTTATGACTTATTTTCCTCACTAGCACAAACTCAGTCCTAAACCTACACCATGCAATCTTAAAATGTCTGTCTCACTCCATTCCCAGTCTGATCACACTGCACCAGTCATGCTTTCTTCACACTAGCTCCCAAACTGCAATGCACTACCATTTTACCTAAAAACTCCACTCCTATGCAGAATTTAGATTCCAACTAATAAAAAAGAAAAAAGCACCTGATAACTGAAGCTAAACACCGTCACCAAACAGATATCACTTACACCATACTACAATTAGTTCTCTAATCAGACATCTTGACAACTCTGCTGCAAGTCTTTATTCTCATCCTTATTTTTCCATACATACATACATGCATGCATGCATGCATGCAAATATCTCAAGCACAGGCATTAATGCCCTTCTAGCCTGCCAATACACCTAAAACACTTGTTCCCATAATAAGTGTCCAGGCTGTTCTTAAAAATATCTAAACTAGTACTTGCTTTAATGTAATTTGGTAGTCTGTTCCATGCATCACCTTCTCTTTCAGACAGCCAATTAAGTACACTTCTCATTCCTAGAGAATCTTCTTTTTTAATTTCTCCAAATCTTTTGGGTTTCTAATACCATGACGAGAATGGACCCCATTCCTAAGTCAAAGTATGATTAAAGTTCATGAAATTAGTATTGTTTCAATCTTTGATGTCAGCCAGAAGTGCTCTTCGCAGCACCCACAATGTGCCTAGTAATGACTTCTGCAGTTCGTACAAAGTTACATGTATTGGTAACATATCTAAATACAAGTGTAGATTCTTTTTTATAAGACCCATTGCTCCCACTACTATTGGAACTGTCTGGATAGCTTTCTTCCACATTGCTCTCATTTCTGCCTGCAAATACTGATATTTTATGACTTTGTGTCTCTCTGTACACAAGACACTGTAGTCAGTGGTGTAGCGATTTCAATGATCAGTGCTACTTTTTTCTTCTTTTCATGGACCAATATATCTGGTATTCTCGTCTATCTTTTGAACGGTTGGTAATATGTGATCTCATGTGATGTAGACATTTTCTATGATGCTTTGTGACGCATGTTTCCAGTGTTTTTCAACTACTTCAATATTATACTGTTTGCACATTCTCCAGTGTAACAGTCTTGCCACATTATTATGCCTTTCAGTATACATTCCTTCTGTCATTAGTATATCACAACCACGAACAAAGTGTGCAACTGTTTCCAATTCTATTTTACAAAATCTGCATTTGTCCGTTTCTCCCACATGATCAATGGACTTTGTAAACCAGTGTGTATGTAGCCCACTATCTTGGGCCGCCAATATTAACCTTTCATCTTTTGGTTTGAATTCACCTCTCCTTAACCATTCCTACATTCGATCCTGATCAACATGAGGTTAAGTCTTAAAAAATATTCCCTACTATGTTTTATTCAAATTTGTTCATGTTTTATTGTTGATCCTTCATCAATTCCCAAATATTTATACACTCCCTCTTGCTCAACTTCTTTTACATCCCATTCTTGTCCAAAACTGATGTTTTCTTGGTGCTGCAGCTTTCTTGCTTTAAAGGTTGCTTTGCACATTTATCAAGACCAAGCAACATTCTTATATCATCTGAAAAAGTTTTGACTAGTAACAGTTGTACTTTCAGTTCCTCATCTGATGAGCTATACAGTTTTAAATCATTGACAAAAAGATGAATTGAATTCTTTACACTTTGTTGCTTTCTGGGAGCCAAATTAGAGCCATGACCTAATCTGTTAAGCATACATCTTAATAGATTAAGGGCAAGGCAAAACAGCAACGGTGACAGAGTTACTTTGGAATATTCACCTTTAGATTTGTATCCCTGTTAATGTCCTTTATCATAGCTAAACTGCAAAGTGGATTGCCACTGTTTCATGGTTGCTGTGATGTAGTTTAACAGTGTAGGGTATACCTTATACATTTTAAGCACTCTTTTATCCATGAATGTGGGATACTGTCAAATGCTTTTTTGTAGTCAATCCATGCCATACTTAGATTCTTCCCCTTTTTACAGTTCTCCACTATGACTTTATTTAACAAATGATCCTTTGTTCCATATGACTTTCTTTTATTGGCCTTTTGTTCTATTGCCATAACTGAAATTTCTTCTAAATGACTATAAACTGTCGGCATCAATTCCAGTCTATAGTTTATATGTCATCGGAAGGCAAATTATTGGTCTATAATTTTTAGGGTAGCTTGCAGGTTCACTCTTAAGTAGGAGCATTATTTTTCCTATTGTTAGCCAGGTTGGTGTCTGTTTGGGGTGCACATATAAATGGTTCCAACTCATGGTGAAACCTTCACGCAAAGATGTTAGCACTATTTTACCAGAAGTTAGGTACTGAATCTGGGCCTGAAGTTTTCCAGTTAGAGGCTTTTCTTAACTTTATTTCAATCTATCTGGCTGTTACTTCATCCCATTTCATATCCTGTACCTTTGAACTTTTTATTCTCTCTTTTACTTCTTTTATCCATTTAGCATCTTTGTCATGTTTCACAGGATCTTCATAAATACTTCTCCAAAATGTATTTTTTTCTTCTTTTTTGGTGGTCTTTCAATTCCTTTTACCTTGTTTCTCAATTCTCTATAAAACTTTTTTGGGTCATCAGTAAATTGATTTTATACTTTTCCTTTATATTTAACCTGTGTATCTTCTAACTTTTTCTGCCTGTGCCGATACTTTTAGTTTATTTGCAATAATGTATGATAAATCCTGATCCATTATAATACTGCAAAATTCTTTTATTACATCTATCTTTCTGAGCATTTTTGTTGAGCTGTTCCCTCTTCTATACCCTTCTAGCAGTAACTGCTTTATAGTTTTCTCTATTCGATACTTCCATAATGGTACTTGAATTTCTCCCCTTCCTTTCCCTCACTACCCTGTGTTCTTGTGGTAGAATTTTATCTGTTATTAATTTAGCTGCACAGTAATATATCCTGTTTACTTCTGTTACATCACATGGATTTAAGGACAGTCCTAATTACTGTGTTCATTGGTTTTACCAAACTTCTACCTTTTTGGGTTTTATTGGCATTCTGCAGTATATTTCTTTCATTGATCTTAATATGTCCATCTCTATTACATCAAGCAACTCTTCTCTTAGCTCATTGTTTTCTAAACTGAGAGCACATTTTTTGTTCCCCATTTTCTGCAGACATTCTATAGAAAGTTCTACAGCACCTTCCTGTGGCACATTCTCTTAATTTTCATCCTTTGTCATCTGTTGCTCTGTCATATGAGAAGTCACTAGCCTATCGCTCATCACTGACTGCAGAGTTGCCACAGTTTCCCGTTCCTTCTCTTGCTGTTCAGCTTCAAGTGAACGTTTATACTGGTTTCCTGTGAAAGGCTCCAAAATATCTTCATATGGCAACTGCCCAGTTGCTTCCCATTCCACTGGTTTCTCCTTAATTTGGATGTCTATTGCTCTATCCTGCTGTGGTGCTTTCTGAGTTAGACTTTATACACGGAATCCTTCACTTCTCAGGTACTCCATGACCTCAGTTTCGATTTGTTTAACTTCTTCATTACTGATCTTCTTTTCTACTTTTCCTCTTTGTCTTCTTACGTTTTGTTTTGTAACGTTTTCCATGTCCAGATTCCTTTGCCTGTATTCCTCTTCAAATATCTTTAGTGCTGTTCTTTTTGTATGGACTAGTTTTGCTTTTTCTTTTGCATAAATATTACACCATATTAAATCTCTTTTTGCCACGTTCATATTTCTTCTTCAGGACTCGTTCCATCATGCCGTGTTGTAACCTGTGTTAGACCTTCTACACCAAATCCTTCACTTCACAGGCATTCCATAACTTAAGCTTCTACTTTTTTAACTTCTAGTTTATTAATCTTATTTTGTGCAGTCCCTCTTTGTGATCTTTTTTTATTGTGAAATTTTCCACATCTGGATGTCATTGCCTGTGTTTCTCTTTGAATATCTTTGGGGTTGCCTTTTTTGTATTGCTTAATTTGGCTTTCGACTTTGCATAAATATTGCACCACATCAAATCTCTCTCTCTCTCCCATGTCCATATTTCTTTTTTATACTTTTTAGAAATCTCTAGGTTTTGTTGTTTACATTTTTGCACTTTCTCAGATGCTTCTTTTTCCAAACGGATAAAAGTTTCTTGATCTATACAGTGTTTTTTCACAAATCTGTTGCATTAATAAACACAATTTTTTATTTGAAGCTTCTGACAGTTTTTCTTGTGGAAGTATTTTTCTTTCCTTTAATTTCTCTTGCAATCTTTTTGTATATCTTGTGTCTGTAAATTCTGGGCTATTTGCATAATAGTAACAATATATAATTTCTTTCTTATCCTCAGTAGTCCACTTTTCTTTATGGCTCTTCTTTGGCCAATCACTTTTTGTGCTTTATGTGGACTGCTACTTCCTTCTACAATGGGGGGGGGGGCATCCTCCTCCTGGGCCTGGCCCCATGTAGGAATGTGTCCATAATTTGAGTATTCTACTGTCATTTTCTTCCAGTCCTGGCACCAGTACGCCTACCAGGATTGGGCACGTTTTTATCCTGAATCTAGTGCACCCAGCTATCTTTTTTAGTTTTCGACCTACTTTTGTACATGATGCATGCTATATAAAATACAGTCTATATAACACTGTCATCTTGATGAGATTTTGTAAAAAACATGATCCACCTCGTGAAGGTATTCAGTATGACTTGAGGATGAATTCAACTTCAGCAATACTACTCTCCTTTGCTTGCTGATGCATCATCTCTCCATTCAGACCCCTCTCCATTCTTTTACATAGGTTGTCTGATGATCCTCTAGTACTTTTTGATAACCCCAAACACTCCCAGAGATAGTTGTCTCTAAATGCCTTATATACCTGAATAAGATCTCCACTTAAATATCTAAAATCGAAACTGTACAAGTTCAGATAGTTTAGTCTTTCATATTAACTTGAATTTTCACATCCATGGATGCCTTTGGTGTAATTCTGCTGTACTTTTTCCAGGTAACTGATGCTGGTTTTCTTATACAGTTTCCTTATTGTTATTCCATACTCTAGGATTAGGATGTATAAGTGTGGAACCTGTAAAATTTGCAGGTTCATTAATGAAGGACCATATGTAGTGGTGTCCAATTACAATAAGACCATAGGGTGCCCTGGTAGGTGTAGTTGAAACACGCAGAAGTTGGTATACATTGCCACCTGTGTTAGTTGCAATGCATTCCACATGGGCAAAACTGTCCGTAGGTTAAAAGACAGGATTGCAGAACATCAGAGGGCTATAAAAAATAAGGACACACAGAATGCATTATATATGCATAGTACACACTGTGTTGATTTTAAGAAATTTATTTTCTTTGTGATTGATAGGGTGACATGTTTTGAAAGAGGAGGCGATGAAGGATTGAAGGTAGAATTATTTGAATATAAATGGCAAATAATACTTTATGCAACAACCCCACCAGGTTTGAATGAATATATTTCTCTAAAACCTGTTTTAAAAGATAGGGTAACAGAATCTAGCATAAACAGGTGATTATAAGGTATTTTCATACCCCTATATGCTTTATTCAATTTGCTACTAAGAACATTAATATTTTATATATTTTTATTATTTTGTATTCATTATTAATATATATTTTTTCATGTGAGTTTTGTTTGATTGAGAGATGTAATTTTATATACTGTATATAAATGTTTTATACATTAGTTTCAACAGTTAGTTTAGGCATTAGTATTTTTTATAGTGCGTGGACACATTCAGTGTTTAAGCACTTATTCAATTGTCTAAATGATTTTTATTGGATGTTTGATTAACTGTTTGGGTATTTATTGTAGGGTATGAATGATTTTCACTTACTCTGAAGAAGCCATTTGTAATGGTGAAAGCGCTTAGCAAGTGAATTTGAATGCATTTGGATTAAAACTTCAAACTCCTGCCTTATGCTTTGGACGTGGTTCTTTTTTCGTTTCTTATTCCATACTCTAGTTTGGGTCTAACGCAACTAAACAAGGACTTCATCATTTCTGATTTCCTAGACTTTATAAATCTTTTTATACAACCTACAGTTCTTTAAGTAGAATTAATCAATTGGTTGATATGATTAGAAAAACTCAAACTGGATCTACCCATATTCCCAGATACTTAAATTAATGTACAATTTCAATCACTATGTGCTGTACTAACATTAACTCCAGGTACCGTCACATGGTGCACCTCTGGGTTTACAGACTAGCACTGTCTGAGGTGCTAAGAACTGTATGCTGTTACACCAGAGTGCCTTCCACAAGTGCAAGTAACTTTATGTTTGTGTTTTAGCTCCACTGTTAAAAACTAAGTTGAAAAAGTAAATGAACTTTGTCAGCTACCTTGTGTGCTTATTTTTCAGTGTGGAGTTTCCAGATGGTGATATTTTAATTTTTTGAGAAAATTGGCTTGCTGTGTACACCCTGCATCATGTTGCAATCACAAGCCAATCCTGTATGAGTGGGCATCACACTCTCTCCAGGACTCTAACTGTAAAGACAAAAATAGTTTAGCTTTTAGATGTACTGTAAAAAAAAAAACACACACAACTTGGTTTCAGAGGACATTAAAGGGATGATCCCAGCATATAAAATTCAGATTTGTTTCTTCACTGAAGGGGCATTCTTATCTCCACCCACTGTATTAATGTCATCAGCACTCCTCCACAATTCCTTCCATTTTGCTCCCTCTCAAGCTTCTGTGATGCTGGATTATTTCACTATATGCATTCTCTCAGTCTTCTTGTCCATAAAAAGAAAGATGCAGTCTCTAGCCATTTAGGTAGAGATGCCTGCAGACAAGAAAAGTTGTTCCAAAGCTGCATCTTTTTATTTTAATTACTGGTAGAGCACCAGATTTCTCTGTAGCTCATCTCTGAATAAACTGCTCTTCAGATGCTCCTGAATTCACTTAATAAAGCCTGCTTTTTACTTGAGTGTTGTCAAGCCTTCCTTCAGTGTTGGCTGATTTATTATATATATTTTTTTCTTACAAGATATCTTTTACAAACATAGCAACTTCAGATTCTTGGATTTGCTGCATTTGTAAATAACTTGTGGGAAAAAAGAAAAAAAATCTCTCTAAATCACTATCAGTTGACTGCTAATGTTATTTAGGATTTGTTCCGTTTAAAAATAAAAAAAGATTGCTAAACCTGCATCCCGTGATTACAGTAATCCAAGTGTGCTTATGAGGAGCTGTCTACTAGGCTGGGAGTTAAACTGCAGTTTAAGATAAATGATATTACAGGCAAGGTGCGAGCAAAGCTCAGACAGATGCACGACTACTGGCTCAGCAGAAAGGCAGATAAGATCCAGAAGTACGACAGCAACTTCAAGCATTTCTACAATTCCCTGCAGATGAGATGCAGAAGTACGACAGCAACAACTTCAAGCATTTCTACAATGCCCTGCAGATGAGATGCAGACGTACGACGACAGCAACAACTTCAAGCATTTCTACAATGCCCTGCAGATGAGATGCAGACGTACGACAGCAACAACTTCAAGCATTTCTACAATGCCCTGCAGAGGAGATGCAGACGTATGACAGCAACAACTTCAAGCATTTCTACAATGCCCTGCAGATGAGATGCGACGTACGACAGCAATAATATCAAGCATTTCTACAATGCCCTGAAGACCATCTATGGGCCACAGTCCTCGAGAACATCACCACTGCTCAGTGCTGATGGGTCCACCCTGCTCATGGACAAGAATGCCATCCTGGAAAGATGGGCTGAGCACTTCCACAATGTCCTCAACAGGCCTTCCTCCATCAATACCGAAGCCACTGACCACATGATGCAAGTCACCATTAACACCTCCCTGGCAGAACCTCCAAAGTAATCAGAAGTTAAGGAAGTAATTAAGCTTCTCTCCAGTGGTAAAGCACCAGGCTCTAATGCTATCCCAGCCAAACTCTACAAGACGGGGGGACTAGTCTTGTTACAGAAACTCATAGAGCACTTCCAGACCATGTGACAACAGGAAGTTATCCCTTAGGAGGTAAAGAATGCCTCTATCTCTACAAGAGAACAGGAAACAGGCAGTCTTGTGACAACCACAGAGGAATCTTTCTCCTGGTCATTTCCGGCAAAATCCTTGCCAGAATCCTCCTCAACCACTTTACTCAACACATGGAAGATGGACACCTGCCAGAGAGTCAGTGCAGCTTTAGAGAGGACCGAGGGACAGTGGACATATTTGCAGCATGTCAACTACATGATAAGTGCCAGGAACAGAACAGGAACCTCCATACAATGTTTGTGGACTTGACCGAAGCCTTTGACACCATTAGTTGTGAGAGGTTATGGCGGATCATAGAGAAGTTTGGCTGCCCAGGCAAATTCATCAGTATGGTGCGCCAGTTCCATGATGGCATGCTAGCTCGAGTATTGGACAATGGAGACTCCTCCCTTGTCTTCCTAGTCACCAACAGAGTCAAGCAAGGCTGTGTACTGGCACCTATGCTGTTCAGCATGATGTTCTCGGCCATGTTGTCAGATGGCTTCTGTGATGACAAAGAAACCAACATTAAGATCGGATACAGGACTGATGGCAGGCTTGTCAACCTACAGAGGCTACAGGGCAAGACCAAGGCTGAATAGGATTTTGCGTGCGATTTCCTGTTTGCTGATGACTGCACACTCAATGATGCCACAGATGCCAGATGCAGCAAAGCATGAACTGCTTTTCCACTGCTTGCAGAAACTTCGGCCTGATAATCCGTACCAAGAAGACTGAGGTTTTGCATCAGCCCACACTGCAGAACACTTATGTGGAACCAACTATCACCACTGAAGGTGGGATCCTGAAGGCTGTTGACAAGTTTACATACCTAAGCAGCACACACTCCAGATTTGTGAACCTTGATAAGGCAGACACACGCATCGCCAAGGCAAGCTCCACATTTGGATGGCTGAGGGAGTCAGTCTGGGAGAGGAGAGGCATCAAACTGTCCACAAGGCTGAAGGTGTACAAGGCAGTCATACTGCCCACACTACTGTATACCTGTGAGTCATGGACTGTGTATGAGCATCATGCCAAAAAGCTGAATCGCCTTCATGTGAACTGCTTAAGAAGGCTGCTGAAAATTACCTGGCAGGACAAAGTTCCAGGTACAGTTGTGCTCTCTCAATCTTTACTGCCAAGTATCTATGCCCTGCTGAGGAGAGCCCAAGTCAGGTGGGCAGACCACCTTGTATGTATGCTAGACACATGCCTCGCCAAGAGACTGTTCTATGGTGAACACGCGGGAGGCAAATGCACACAAGGTGGGCACAAAAAATGCTTCAAGGACACACAATCTCTGTGAAGAGCTTTGACATTGATCCGGACCTTCTGGGAAACTCTAGTGCAAGACCGTCCCACCTGGTGAAGCTGCATCAGCAAAGACGCTACTTCCTATGATCAGAGCAGGACTGCAGAGGAAGCATGAGCTGCATAAATCCAGAGCCACACCAGGACATACCGTACTCAGTCAACTTCCTTGATGTGATGTCCTTGGTCACTGTTGACAACGATGGATGAACAACTAGCCTGGGAGTTAAACTGCAATTTAAGATAAATTATATTAACTTAGAGAATGCCCAACATAAAAAGAAACCTCTCCTACTTCGAATACAAATGTCAATCATTTATTTTGTAGTTATTTCCATGGAGCATGTGGAACAATTCTAAGTAATGTCTTAACTTAGTTGCAGTCATACTTCTCTACAATTATGTTCAAGAATTTTGAACAAAGCCAAAAATAATGAGGGACAAAGAACCAAAAATCAGGAACATTTTAAATATTACTTAGTTCTTCTGAAAGGTTAAAAGAGCAGCAAGTTTTGCATCAGGATGCTTTTTCGCAGTAGTAAAGTATGAAACTCTAATGTGTGTCATTATTGATTGTAATTTTCCAGCATTTCTGAGAAAAACAAAAAAAGTTTACATGAAACAATGCAAACATAAGAGGCAAAAGCAAAGCAGTTTTGCACAATTCTGGGCAGTTCAGAGATAAGCTTACCATGGGACAATTCTGTTGCAGTGCAAAAGAGAAGTACAATTTTGTTTTGAGCTGTGTACATAAACTATTCATATACAGCTAGTCACATAACATTTATTTTTCAATTTCCTTTAGTATGTGATGGGTGGTGAGTGGATTACTTCTGTTTTTGATGGCTTTTAACTCTAACTCCTATTTTTATCAACACTATTGCTAACCTAACTGCCACCTCCCCCTCCTCCCAGCACATCAACATACCCCCTGCTCCCTTCCACCAAATTCTCCCTCTCATCTGTCCGTACAAATACTATAAAAAAACCTACTTCAGAAACTCAAACCTTGCACCAACGCCTCCGACAACCAACCTCTTGAGTTCCTACAAGTCACTTCCAATTCCATAGCCTATCCCATCAGCATACTTATTAACAGATCTGTTCTGGAGTCCTACATACCCACTATCTGGAAAAAGGCATACATTCTGCCTCCACACAAAGGTGGCACAAACACGGATGTCTCCAGCTTGTGACCCATAGCTATCCTCTTACCCACCTCTAAGATTCTGAAAAAATGTATCCACACCCAACTTCTACACTATGTACTTCACAACATCCTTTCTCCCACTTAGCACAGATTTCAATCAGCTCATAGCACTACTATAGCTCTCATATCCTTCTCCAACACCATCAACCAGGCCCGAGATAACAGGAAAATCATCTCCTCACTCTTTTTAGACCTCGCCAAGGCATTTGATACAGTCTCCCACCCTTCTTCTCATCTCTAAACTGGCTAGAATAGGTTCTCAAACTACCTCACCAACGGGCAACAATCAACCAAATGGCAAAATTCATTCCCTCCTTTCTTTGCCATAATAACAGGCATCCTTCAAGGATACATACTAGGGCCACTCTTGTTCAACACCTTTATAACTTCCACACCTCTCTTACACATAGTACATCATCCAGCATGTAGATGAATCACTGCCAACTCACAATCTGAACTACTCCAACTCACACAACAAGCCCTCACTACTACAGAGCTATGGATGTCCAATAACCATCTGGCCCTAAACCCCAACTAAACTGGTTCTTTTTTGACCCAAAAATCCAATCCACTAAACAAGGAAAATTTCACCATCCAAAACAGCACTATAACTGAAGTCGTACCATATACCAAACTGTCAGCCGGCATCATAGATGAAAATTTGACATTTGACCCGCACATTCAAACCAATATTTAAAAAGTACACCAAAAACTGGGCACACTCTATAGACCTAAATACCTCCTCAACCTCTCTGCAAAATTATCTCTTGCCTCTTCCTTCCTTCTACCATCACTTCTGTATGGTGCACCTCACCTGAAAAATATTCAGGCCTCTCTGAAATACAAACTAGCCGCATGCTACAACAAAATCGCTAAATTTATAGCAAATGCAAATTATTCTTCTCACTACTGCTCATCGCTACACCTACTAAACTGCTTGGAACTACCACATTATCTGACACTCATTCAATTAACCACCACTCACAAATGTATTTATAAACCATCTGACTGCCCCTTCCTGGTCTTCGCTACTCACACAATATCATACAAATAGACCTCTCTGATCCAATAACCAGCTCCTCCTAAATGCAGGGAAACCCACCCATACAGCAGGACAAATGCACTTCTCATTCACTGTAGCTAAATTATGCAATACTCTCCCACCATCAATAAGGTCTATCAGCAGTACTCCCTCTCTAAGAATTCCCTAAAACAACATCTGTCTGCATTACAGCAGTGCAAATGTACAAAGGCTGTAGTTTTTGTCACCTGAGCCCAGGGTTGCCAGACGTCCCTATTTGAGCATGATTGTCCCGGGATCAGCAGCCCAATCCTGAGTTCTGCACTGCCGGTTTAAATCCCGGTGAAACAGCCCTCCACTTTTTTTTTTTGATTGGCCCTTATACCGCCATGCGGGCCAATCCAAAATCTCTAAACATGGAGCTGCTTGTGTTTAATGCAGATCATCAGGCAGTTCCACATTAAACACAGCTTGGTTTTTCGAGTTTTTTGACTGACTCGTATACTGGCATACGGGCCAATCAAAAATCGCTAAACATGGAGCTGCTTGTGTTTAATGCGGAACATCAGGCAGTACCGTTAAACACAGCTCCGTTTTTTGACTGGCTCGTATACCGGCATATGGGACAATTAAAAATTGGTAAACGCAAAGCTACTTGTGTTTAATCTGGAACTGCTTGATGTTCCATATTAAACAGAAGTAGCTCCATGTTTAAAGACCTTAAGACTTTTTGTTTTGATCCTCACTTTGTCCCTACCTGGCCAGTCAGAAATCTGGCAACCCTGCATGAGCTCCATCTCCACTCACCTCCTCTTGCTCTATAAAGCCAGACACATGAATTCAACTGCTCTGATGGATTCTGCTTCTAGAATTTCACTCTATATTAAAGCTATACCTTTGACTGCTCTTATCTCCAGACTGTGTTCCTAAACTTTTTTTATAGTTGAACCTTCAAACCCTACCTCTACTGCCCATCCTGGCAATAGCCCAAAACTCTCTAAATCCCACCTAGTTAGAACTCTCATCTTGCATAAAATTCACACCTAGCTCTACCTCACCATCTAGATCTACTGCACATTATGCATGGTACTGTTAAAAACCTTGAGCTAGCTGCCCAGTTTCTATTTTGTATTGAATCCTGCATGATTATCAGAATGTAATGTCTATTAGTTCTCCACTGTATGTGCTCTATTAAACTTGTACAGTGCTGCACATTGTAATGTATCCTTATAGCATAAGTTTATAGTTTTGTATTGAAGTACTGTACGTTTTCAGAATGTACTGTCTATTAGCTCTCCTCTGTATGGTGCTGTACCGAATTGTACTATGCTGCTCATTTCTAATATATGTTATGTTTGTCACATATTATACTGCATGTGCTGTGTAATACTTACTCTATATTTATGGAGTTTTTCTCCCCAGGTCCCCACTGAAAATGGTCTTACCTTGGACCAGTGGGCTATCCCGGTAAACAAACGCAAATAAATAAATAGTAATTATCAAGGGAATGCTGTGCATATAATTTCTGACACTGAGGTTTGCTCAGATTCACACAATGGCAACATTTTTAAATTATAAATTGAAGATATTCATTCATGTATGTGCGTGTGTGTGTGTATTTACGTGTGGTTATCTGGGTACACATAGTACATTTGTGAGTTTGTGTTTGTAAATGTATGTATACATATCTACAGATCTCTATCTACACATACAATCATATATATATATATATATATATATATGCATAGATACAGAAAGAAAGACTGATATAAATATATATAAATAAATATTTATGTGTATTTTTACGTGCAGGTGTGTATGTATCCGTGCATATCTGTATATATATGTGTGTGTGTGTCTATATGTGTGTGTGTCTATATGGGTGCTTCTGTATGTTGTGTATGTCTGAATCTGTGTTTTAAATATTGCTCTTACAAACTTAAAAAGTAGAACAGGTTTTGCTTTAGAATTAATTTTCTACACTGTTTTAAAGTCTGAAACTCAAATGACTGGCATTATTTTCTGCCTACAACCTTCTGATTTGCCAGAAAACAACAATTTTATGAGAAACAGACTAAGGATATGAGGCAAAAATCTGCACAGTTGAGAAGTACGGGTTTGTGTACCTTGCCTCATTGAACAATACATCTGGATAAGTCTAAAATTAGCAGGAGACAAAGGTTCAAAAATAGGAGCATATTTGAAATGATTTGTTTTTCTGACGCGTGGGTGTGTGTGTGTGTGTGTGTGTGTGTGTGTGTGTGTGTGTGCGTGTGCGTGGGTGTGTGTGGGTGCATGTGTGTGTGTGTGTGGGTGCATGTGTGTGTGTGTGTGGGTGCATGTGTGTGTGTGTGGGTGCATGTGTGTGTGTGTGTGGGTGCATGTGTGTGTGTGTGTGTGGGTGCATGTGTGTGTGTGTGTGGGTGCATGTGTGTGTGTGTGTGGGTGCATGTGTGTGTGTGTGTGGGTGCATGTGTGTGTGTGTGGGTGCATGTGTGTGAAGACAGACAGAGAGGCATCAACCACTGGCAGCAGCAGTGAAGAGGTTTGCATACCTCTGAACATTTCAGCTGGAGAAATCTGGATAAAGCCTAAAATAAAAGGGGAGCAAAGACTCAAAAATACCAACAAATTTTAATTACTGCTCTTATAAAATGACAAATTTGCTTAAATAACATGACTTGTGTTAGCATGAATTTTCTGAAGGAAATAAAATTCTGAAACTCAAATGTATGCCATTATTTAGTAACTTCAATCTCCAGTGACTGGCAACAAACCAAACATTTTAGGAGTAAGGTACCAAAAAAAAAAAATAAATGGCTGGATTTGTTTTAAAGTGTTATATTTTGGATGCAAAATCCTTCCTCCAACACTACTTATATACACTACAGCAAGTTTGAAACATTAGGCAGAACTATTTTACATCAAAAGTATATAAAACACAACAATTTTACAGACAGTCCATTCTCTAAGCACAATAATGCCATCCACGGTGTGTTTTACTCTGTAAATAACCCCCTTCCAGGGATGTAGAGGCCCTCAGCTTACAGCTTCCGGCCTCAGAACTCCCCTGGGTGAGCATTATTTACACAATAACACACTTTGTTGGGCACTATTGGTTGCATAAATCACATTAGACAATGGGTGATCTGTAGATCGGCACCATGACTGGAGAAAGAATAGTTGTGTAAAATCTTACCATAACCATAGATGTCCTTCTCTTCAATGTTGTAGTATTTAAACCTTTGGGTTAATCTCTGCCTAGCGACCAAAAATGTCTGGCCAGTATAAAATTAGTCACAGCAAGGTACGTGGGATTTAGCTGTAGGGTCCATGGGCCATAAAAGTGAAGTTAGCACGTAGCTTCCTCAGAACTGAATGCCCCAGTCAAACCAGAGTCTCAGGAGAGGTTTTGAAGTCCTGAATCATCCACTAATGATTTTTTTTTCTTTTCCAGGGAGTAGGAGGGTGGGATAGAATACTGCAACATGGAAGAGAAGGACATCTATACTTATGGTAAGATTTTACACAACTAGTCTATGTCCTATTGTCATGTTGCAGTATTAATAACCTTTGGGTGAGTGCCATAGCTCAAAGGGAAGAAGAAAAGGGTGGTTTGCAACTATTTTCCAAAAATCCACGCAGGATTGCCACAGCAAAACTTGCTCTAGATCTGGAGATGTGGTCCAGTTTGCAGTGTTTGGTGAAGGTATAGACAGATGTCCAAGTACCTGCTTCTAGAATAGAAGCAGTGTCCAACCCCTAGAAAAATGCTCTAGAGGAGGCCATGGCTCTAGTGGAATGGGCTTTTATGTTAGAGTCCATTACAGTCCAGTTGTTTGCCATGGTAGGTATAACAAAAGGAGATGGCTTTGGAGATCCAGGTAGAAACAGTCTGCTTTGTCACAGCTTTTCCCAGAGGCCTGGCATGAAAGGAGACAAACAGTTGCTCTGATCTCCTAAGGGATTTGGTCTTATCTAGGTTGAATCTTTATTATCTGTGAACATCATGGGAATGCAGGGCTCTCTGACTATCATTCTGGGTTTGAAGAAAAAAGGTGGGGAGGTGGATACATTGGCTCAGGAACAACTCACTGAACACCTTAGGCAAAAAGCATGGGTTAGTCCATAGTGGTACCCTATCCTTGTGAAAGATTAAAAAGGGTGGGGGTGACCATGAGGTCCTGGAGCTCGGACACTCAACTGGCCGATGTCAGGGCCACCAATAGTACAGTGTCCAAAGTGCAGTACTTCAGAGAGGCTGTAGCTGCTGGCTTAAATGGGGCAACGGTGAGCTTCACTAACACATATTTCAGGTCCCACGGCAGTGGAGCTGGCCTCCTGGGGGGGGCCTGAGGTGTAGGATTCCTTTCAGGAATAACTTGACTAAGTCTAGAAGCAAGTCGAGGGTCAAGTGGCAGACAAGCAGAAATAGCAGCAAGGTGGGACTTAACACAGGAAAATGCCAACCCTGCCTGCAACAATTCACACCAAGACAGCACCAAGGGGACCTCTCCTAGACATGGATCTAGCTGTCTTTTAGACACCAAATGGAGAACCTTCTCAGACAGACAGGATCTCCTAGTACTGGGTTTCCTGGCCTCCTGCAGGGCATTTAGCTTGACAAGACAGTAAAGTTGTCTGAAAGTGATCAAAACCATCACCACAGGGTTAGCCTCAGAGATTCTAAGTGGGGATGGATTAGGGATCGCTAGTCCTGTGTGAGTAGGTCCACCCTTGTCAGGTAACTTGTGATGACTGACCCTGGCTAAATGCAGAAGGAGAGGGAACCAGTGCTGTCTTGGCTGAAAGGGAGTCACCAGCAAGATTTCTGGTTTGTCCTGCTGAATTTTCATTAGGACATTTTGTAAGAGTGGGAAGGGGGGATGCATACAGAAACATCTCTTTCCATGAGATACCCTCACTAGGGGACTGGGTGCCCCTGGTACAAAACTGTGGAAGTTGTTTGTTCAGGGAAGAGGCAAACATATCCCGCCTGTAGACTATGTCCAGAAACTCATTCCTGTGTAGCATCCATTTGTGGGATTGTGACATGGACCTGCTCAAGATGTGTGCTTGAGTGTTCTGAGTTGAGGGGATATAGACAGCCTGCAGAATGACTCTATTGTTGACCAAAAATTCCCAGACCTGGAGTGCAAGTCTGCATAGCAAGTATGATCTTGCCCCCCCCCCCCCCCCCCCTGTTTGTTCACATACCAAAGAACAGTAGTGTTGCCCGTGAACAGCTTCAGGGGTTCTTGCTTCAGAATATAATGGAAGGCCCTCCATGCAAAGATAAGAGCCCTCATATTTCTGATGTTGATGTGCTCCCTCTTCAAAGGGCCTGTCCATGTGCCTTGCACCTTCAAGCTGACCATAGCAGCTCCAAACCCAGGTCTGAAGCATCTGTGTACATTTCCTGGACTAGACTTGGGGGTTGTGAGGGAAGTCCTGGTTTCAGAGAGACTTGATCCACCCACCAAATGATCTTCCTTAGGCATGATAGGAAGGGAATAGTGTGGTCCAAGGGGGTGGGAGTGTTGGGATTCATGTGGACCTCAAGTACCACTGAAGTTTCCTCATGTGGAGACTTGCCAGAGGCAACATGGGGATTTTAGAAGCCATATGCCCCAAGAGTCTGAGGTATTCATCATTGCCATCATTGCAGGGGTGTGGATGACTGACAACAGGTATTGCTTCAGGCTTTCCACCTTTTGGGGTGGGAGGAATGCCATCATAATGTCTGTCCTGATTCTGCACCCCAGGAAAACTTGGTCCTGGGAGGGATTTAAGTCCAGATATGGGGAAGTTGATGGTGAAACCCAGAAACTGCAGAACAGAAATGACTACCTGGAGATGGTTCTGCGGGTACTCTAACAATCTGCCTGGATCAGTAGGTTGTCCAGTTATAGGAACATCTATATCCCTAGGACCCTGCAATAGGCTACCACTGGAGCCAGACACTTGGTGACTACTCTTGGAGCAGTAGATAGTCCAAATGGTAAAGCAGAGAATTGAAAATGTGAGGAACCCACAGATAAATGCAAGTACTTCCTGTATTTGGGCCTTATGGAGATCTGATGTCCAAGGTGGCCAAAAATGCCTGAGGCATTAGCAGTGGAAGGAGTCTGAAGTATGAGCATGCAGAAGGCGGCATACTTGAAAAAAAAAGGTTGAGGTGAGATAGATCCTGGATGGGTCTTCATGGGCTATCTGTTCTTTGGACCAGGCAAAGTCTGGAGTAAATGCCCCTTCCCTTTTCTGATGCAGGGACTAGTTGGATAGTCCCTTGAGAGAGGAGGCTGTCCAAGACTTATTGGAATAGGGGCAGCTGGTCCTTTGGTGGGTGTGGGATGGCTCTTAAGAGTAGAGGAATGGCCCAAGTCATGCAGTATTCCCTTTTCTATGATTGACATTACCCACTTGTCTTAGATAAAGCTTTTCCAGAAAGGGAGACAGTGACAGAGTCTCTGAAAAAGAGGTATAGGATCTGGAGGTGGAAGAGTAGGAGGCATTTAGTCTCAGACTACTTGCCTTATCCTGAATTGGAGGTTTCTGGGTTGGTGCCTGGGCAGGCCTGGAAGGTGGCTGCTGCTTTCTGGAACTCTCTTTGCCCCTAGCAGGAGGAGGAGCAAAATGTTTTCTAATGAATTGGGTCTCAGTAGGATGATTTCTGTGGAATTTAGGAATTGGTGCCACAAACAAATGCTTCAAGTTCTGTAGTTTTTTTTTCCTCTTCTGTCAAAGGGTTTTGAAAAGTTCTGCTACTTAGGTCCCAAAACAAGGCAGTATTATCCAGGTGAGCATCTAGAAGTTTAGCCCTGATATTGTCAGGTAGGGGTTGGAGCCTCAACCAAGAGCACCCTGTGAGCACTGAGGCAGAAGCTGCAGATCTGGCCAATGCCTCTGCAGAATCATAACTGCATTTGATCGAGTGTCTTGTCACTTGTGAGGACAAGGAGTTCAGGTTAGAGGTTTGTGATTTTGTAGCCAAATCAGGGAGATCATCCAAGAGCTTTGAAAGCCTGAGTCAAAAGGGCCAGGGAGTACTTAGACATATGTGTCTGGTAGTTGATGACCCTAAATGCCAAAGTGGCAGAGGTATACACCCTTCCTAACAGTTCTCTCCACAGTTTTGCTCTCCTTATCAGTAGGAAGGACAGAGGCAGAGGGGAGAAGTCTGGAGGGCTTGTCTGCAGAGACAGAAATGGTACCAGGATCTGCAAAAGGGCATTTTATTAGAATTTTCCCCACTTCTAGGATCTTATAAAATCTGTCAGGCCTTCTAGGAGCAGAGGCTTGGGATTCAGGATTTTTAGAAGTTGCAGAAAAGGCATCTAAAAAGGCTGGTTGGAGTGGTGGAATGGCGGAAGGTGAAGGGATATCCATTTGTAGGAGTTGATAATGCCTCTTTTGGACTTCAGACATTTCTGTGGAGTTCCATTTGAAAAACCCTCTCATCTGAGAGATGGTTTCTCCAAAGGTAAGGCCCTCTCCAGGGAAATCCATCTCAACAGAGTCCTCCTCTAGGGAGGCATATCCTAGAGGGGAAGACATTTGTGAAGCATATGACAGCAAATCCTCTGAAGATAAATCTGAACAGTCTTCAGCCTCTATTGTAAGAGTTTCTACAGTCTGAGGCTAGGGCTGATAACAGGAGGGGCAGTGGGAGGAGAAGCAACCATGGAAAGCTAACGGCCATAAAGGCATTAAGCAAACACTGAGAGAAAGCTTGCCAATCAGGCAAGATTTCAGGCGGTGAAGTCATAAGTTTGGTATTCTGCTTCTTTTTTTAAAGAAGAAACAGGCATGGAGTGCCTAAGCTCAGAAGCCTCACTAACAGTGGACAGACTTGGTCTGGGCATCTGCAGCGAGCCGAGGTTCCCCCTTTGTCGTCAGCATTCGACTTCTGCATTATCTTAATGGACGTGCTTTCAGACCTTGATTTTGCGAACTCCAGATGGCCCTTCCATCGCAAGAGTGTTGGTTCTCTAGATAGATATTAAGGACTTGCAGATAGATGTGAAGAGTCTTTGGGACAAAGGCCTGACAAATCGTGCCGGGATTTATGGTCATGGTAGGGCCCTAGGCAGAACAGACAGGATTGTAGGTTTCCTTATTTGGGATCTGATGTCCACACCTACATGTTCCTTTTCTGGATGACATGAACCTGGGCAGGCATGCAGTGACAACAAAAAAACAAGAAAAAGGCCCCGATGGGGTACTTATCTTTAAATCACAGGATCCAATGGCAGAGATGGCAGGATGAGCGGACATTCGACTGGTTGCAGAGAATTTCTGAGGAAGGTACGTGCAGACATCACTTTCATGGACTAAGCAAACTACTGCCAATGTCAGAGATCCCACGTACCTTGCAGTGACTAAAGCTTTTGCACACTGACCAGACATTTGGGTCGCTAGGTGGAGGCTAACCCAAAGGTCATCATCACTGCAACATGAGAATAGGAGGACACTGAATGTTCTCCATCAGGGTGTAAATGTACAGGTAAGGCCTGCTGAAAAATGAGTCCGCTGCTTCATGGCAACATATTAAGCTGCCATGTAGCAAAGACTGAAAGTAACCTAATGGTTGCCATTATTTTACACCCACTAAGCAGCGCTTGTGCTGTTTAGCAAGTGTAAAATAAAAAGAGAGACTGTATGAAGAGTGAGATCGATCGACCACTAGCAGTAGCAGCAGTTGAGGTCTGAGTACCTCTCAACCTCTTAGCTCAAGAAATCTGCATAAAATGTAAAGTAAAGGGGAACAACATCTTAAAATAGGAACATATTTTAAATACTGCTGTTATGAAATCACAAAGTTGCTTAAATTATAGGATTTGTGTTAACATGCATTTTCTGAAGCACAAGTGTGTGGGTGTATGTTTCTGTATAAGAGCAAGAGAGTGAGCTTGATGGCCCACTGGCAGCAGCAGCAGCAGTAAAGAGGCTTAAGAAATCTGGATAAAGCCCAATATAAAACGGGAACAAATGCTCACAAATAGGAACAGATATCAAATATTGCTCTTATATGATTATAAAGTTGCTTAAATAACAGGATGTGTGTGTTAGCATAAATTTTCTGAAGAAAATAAGTCTGAAACTCAAGCGCATGTCATTATTTAGTGACTTCAACCCCCTAATCAGAGGGATGATTCAGTGACACAAATCTTTTGCACTAATTCTTAAATGGATCAACCGGATAGTTTAGATATTGCTGACTTTGTTATTTGTGTGTCTGATTCTAATCATTGGGGTGGCTCAGACAGAGATAAATGAGATAAGTGTTATTACTTATACATTAACTCTGGCACGGATCAGCCATATGTTTTGGACAATACTTCCAGCTTTATCATTCATAGCAGTTTGGGTAAGAGGAAGGCACAAATCAGCCAAATAGCTTACATATTTCTGACTTTGTCATTTGCGTGTCTGATTTGTGTGTACAGTTTGGATGAGAGGAAGGGCTTAGTGACATACATGGTATTACTGATTTTATACTAATTGCAGCATTGGTCAGATATTTTGGACAATGTTTCTGCCTTTGCTACTTGTGTCTCCAATTCTAATCAGAGGAATAGTTCAGTGAGATAAATGTTATTATTACTTTTGCAAGAATTCTTACATGGATCAACCAGACAGTTTCGATATTTCTGACTGTTATTTGTGTGTTTGATTCTAATCACTAGGATGGCTCAGAGAGATGAATGTTATTACTCTATCACTAATTCTGGAATGAAGCAGCCATATGTTTCGAACAATATTTCTGGCGAAACTACAGCGCGAGTACTCATCTTGAAAAGTACACGAAGATGTGGCACATGAAGGAGAGATTGACACAGTTCTTGGTAATTAATATATAAAGACAGTCATTCCAGCCTTGTTCCAGTTACTTCCAGCTCATTCTGGTAATACAGTGTCTTAGCAAGTCTTACAGTCAGTCATGTGTAGAATTTAGGTGAGAGAAAGGTCTCAGTAATATAAATGTTATACTACCTTTACTGAGTGATGGTAATAACTCAGTCTTGCATTATACCTGCACCAGAAATGTAATTAATGTCTGCTCAACAGGTTATGTGCGCAGCAGTCATCACCTTTGTCTGAACATGCAGAACTTTTCAGCAATGAAATGTAAGTCATTATCCCATTATTAATTTACAATATGTGCAGTTACAATAGAACACTGAGTCACCATCACTTGTTAGGTAAAACCCTTATGCAGCTGCCACTGTTATTCGCATTACTCAAAGTCGTTATTACATTGACGAATGCATATGACATTGGGTTCTAAGTACGTGGAGTCATGCAGAAGTCCACCCCCCCCCAATTTCTTTTTCCCAATCATTTGTGCTGTAAGATATAGACGAAGGTAACCATTGTAATATGGTAAAAGAACTGTACCTGTGTGCTGTATTTTCATGGTGGTTACCTTTGCGGGGGGGGGGGGGGGTTGGTGGGAGGGATTTGGATTTCCAAGGTGTTTAGTTTGTGGTCGGATCTAACCAAGGAGGAGTTGACTATTGATGCAGAGCAACGGTTGCTAATGTTAGTAATGACCAGGTAAAGGATGTTGCTACATCTAGTGGGGGTAAGAATAAGCTGGTCCAGGGCACTGGAATTGGTGAATTCCAGGAAATGTTGGGCAAGTGTATTGGCACATGAGCAGTTTTCCCAGTTAATGGCCACAAATCTCCATCCTTCAGAGCCATGCTATCATTTTTAAGACATAGTTAATAATAAAGAAAAAATGCATATGTGTCTTAAGTTCAGTTCTATTTAAGAGGCAGTTCTTAGATGTAGAGGTTTGCTGTGACCTTCTTGAAACCACATCATGGGCCACTTCTTTGTTTCCAGGGGTCTATTTGCATCCCATCTATCACTATTTATGACTACTCTTTGTACTTCCTCTTACTACAACTTTATATAGATATATATATATATATATATATATATACATACACTAAACTTACCGTTGATGAGCTGTAACGATGTTAAATTTTGCTCAAAACCAATTTTATAAAACTAAACAAGTTTCTCCAATAGCATTGTGTTGTCTTACATGTACACTGCCAATCAAATCATACAACATGCTATGTTATGCTGTATTCAGAACAGTTTGGCTACTTCTAAGAAAACATTCTTGTCTGTGCCATCTTCATGGCATACAGATAAAGCCCCGTCTTTGAAGGGGCGACAAAAGCTTGGCTACAAGTTGAAGCTGGTAGGAGCAGATGAGCGTGCACAGATGCTGCCAATTTGCTATCCTGATGAGATGGAAGAATTTCTGGCTTTCCAATGGGAGGTGACATCTATCAGGTGCTGCACCTGAGGAACACAAGCCTGTGAGCATGTGCTTCCACTGCACACCTGTACATAGCCTGGAAAATGTTCAGTGGCATGACAGGAGGCCAAAACCAGCTGCAGAGCTTACAGAGCTGCCATGACGATAGGGGTGCTCTATGACACAGAGCAGGCCACTTCACAGGAAATAGTAGTTGGCCCATTCACACCTACCCAATTCTCACTATAGAAGGAACAAGTGGGTTGATGAAGCACCCCAGGCAGGAATGGGTTGTAGAACCATTACCTAGCCCAAGGATGCCTAAGCTCTCTCGTGCGATGGAACAAATGAACCAACTTGGTAAAGGTAGAAGAGCTACTGGGCAGGTGAAAATACTTTTAGGCTAATACTAACTGTACTCTGTGCAGTATACAGACCAGTGCTACATGCACTGCCCGGAGGGGACAGTGCCAGTGCTATGTCCGCTGCCCGGAGGGGACAGTGCCAGTGCTACGTGCGCTGCCTGGAGGGGACAGTGCCAGTGCTACGTGCGCTGCCCGGAGGGGAGAGGCCAGTGCTACGTGCGCTGCCCGGAGGGGAGAGGCCAGTGCTACGTGAGCTACCCGCAGGAGACAGGCCAGTGCTACGTGAGCTACCCGCAGGAGACAGGCCAGTGCTACATGCGCTACCCGCAGGAGACAGGCCAGTGCTACGTGCGCTACCCGCAGGAGACAGGCCAGTGCTACGTGCGCTACGTGCAGGAGACAGGCCAGTGCTACGTGCGCTACGCGCAGGAGACAGGCCAGTGCTACGTGCGCTACGCGCAGGAGACAGGCCAGTGCTACGTGCGCTACGCGCAGGAGACAGGCCAGTGCTACGTGCGCTACCCGCAGGAGACAGGCCAGTGCTACGTGCGCTACCCGCAGGAGACAGGCCAGTGCTACGTGCGCTACCCGCAGGAGACAGGCCAGTGCTACGTCGCTACCCGCAGGAGACAGGCCAGTGCTACGTGCGCTACCCGCAGGAGACAGGCCAGTGCTACGTGCGCTACCCGCAGGAGACAGGCCAGTGCTACGTGCGCTACCCGCAGGAGACAGGCCAGTGCTACGTGCGCTACCCGCAGGAGACAGGCCAGTGCTACGTGCGCTACCCGCAGGAGACAGGCCAGTGCTACATGCACTACCCGCAGGAGACAGGCCAGTGCTACGTGCACTCTCTGGAGGAGACAGGCCAGTGCTACGTGCACTCTCTGGAGGAGACAGGCCAGTTCTACGTGCACTCTCTGGAGGAGACAGGCCAGTTCTACGTGCACTCTCTGGAGGAGACAGGCCAGTGCTACGTGCACTCTCTGGAGGAGACAGGCCAGTGCTACGTGCACTCTCTGGAGGAGACAGGCCAGTGCTACGTGCACTCTCTGGAGGAGACAGGCCAGTGCTACGTGCACTCTCTGGAGGAGACAGGCCAGTGCTACGTGCACTCTCTGGAGGAGACAGGCCAGTGCTACGTGCACTCTCTGGAGGAGACAGGCCAGTGCTACGTGCACTCTCTGGAGGAGACAGGCCAGTGCTACGTGCACTCTCTGGAGGAGACAGGCCAGTGCTACGTGCACTCTCTGGAGGAGACAGGCCAGTGCTACGTGCACTCTCTGGAGGAAACAGGCCAGTGCTAACTAGAGAATACAAGTTTAGTCTATTTCTAATTTCATCTCTCATTGAAAATTTAGGAAAAATAAGTGCTATACTGGAAGAAATATTAAAAAGCAAACATGATGAAAAAGTAGGTGCATTTTGTATTGTGAAAAGCTGTTAGAATATTATCAATTAAGGGAAAGCATACATTAGAAGAAACCAGAAGCTGTAACAACAGTCACCTAAGAAGGCTACAGTGTAGCAGCTTGAAGATGTCTTTGCAAGACTAATAAATTACAAAACAGTTAATGACCAACACTTCATCATTCATGGGACTTTCTAACTGTGCATCACAATAAGCAGCAGCGATTTTTCCATACTAGATTTGTCCACCTAGTGCTCCCTGCTGTTACTTACTGTGCTCCCCACTGTTATTGTTTTACTTCCTCATGACAAGGTGCATCACCCTATGTAGACTGTTCCTTTCCAAGGAGGGGATTTGCCTTTTGGAGACTAGAGTCCCAGACTACAGCTAGCCTACTATTTTGATGTGATTCTACTCCAGGAACCGCTTAAATTATTCTAATTATAAGATGTACAACTAGACCACCATTTGCCTGTGCCAAAGTACTACATAAGAACAAACTCATGTTTGTGTGATATCGCATTGTTTCTGCTTCTTTGTACAAGATTACTGTAAACTACTTTTGTACTTACATTTGTATACTACTATTATACTCATACTTGTATTCCTACTGTGTTTACCATGTTGGCATTGCATTGCTTTATCTACTGGATGTGTTACTGTTAATGTAAGTGATTTCTGTAATTATGCATGGCGCTTTTCTCCTTGGGCCTCCACTGAAAAGGGGTTTCATGCTCAGTCATACTTTCCCCGGTAAACACAGCAGAATATAACAGCCAGGCATAAAGTGGTCCATCATCCTCATGCCTTTCCTGCATGTCACACATGCTCTGCATATAAATGTTAGCTCCATTATCAGTTCCACTCTCTCAGTAACGCATTTTGCACCCACATGCTAGTCTTCTGGTCTTCAACAAATGGTTCTCCTGTAGCAAAAGACCCCACTGCCTCCTTTCCCCACACGATAGGAGATTTTTCCACTGGTCATACAGTCTCATCATTCCTAGCCCATTATGATAATCAAGCCTGGCTGTCTACATGCAACACTATCTTTCAGTACTGTGAAATACAATCAGTGGTGTGGTGCCTACTATTAAAAGGAATCTCAAATCTGATGAGCAAATCCACTCAACATACTGGACACACTTGTCCTCAAATAATACAGTAATGTCTAATTTTCACATTGTAAACTTTGAACAGTACTGTAATATCACAGGCTTTAACACACAGACACAGTAGACATGACCTAGCCACCATGTGGTCTATACTCTAACTGAATAGTGAAAAAAACGTTCTACTTTACATAAAAATCACCAACTAATTCATTATCTTTAAATATATACCTATATATGTTATCTCTATTTTTAAAGCTACAAAACAAATTATGACATATACAAGGATGCATATGTTAAGTTACATTGATCACTGGAAGTAAACATTAACACTGTACTGAACACAAACCTAGCTAGTTGCATAACAATCAAACCTTTTTTGTAGATTCAAAATAATTTCAAAAACTAAAATTTTTAAGCCTTTAGAATCATTTTTTACTCAAACAATCTAAACGTGTACCTGGTTCCTTTAACCTACCACATTTGAAGAATATCAGAACACTTTCTGCTTGGGCATTTGTTTTTTTCTTTTGGATAGTGTTTGTGGTACCACTGCTTCAGAAGTCGCTCCAACTTGTCCACTACACCTTTTACCATTTTATGTTTTTACAACAGGGCAGGTTACACTACTTGTGTCTGCTCATCTTCCTGGACACTTGACTTTGCTGCATTTTCTTTGTGAAAACGTACACAACTTCTTTTGCACAGTTTTCCATGAGCCTCAAAAACTGCATAATATCTTGATTTGGCTGCTTTATAAACTAATTCAATTTCAGGCTGCAGATTTCCCATTTTGCTTTAATTTAAACTTAACACTAACAAATGAGCTAGGCTTTTAGACTTTGTTAGAAGACTGGCTGTCTCTGCAGATTTCTTTCCTACATTTTTTTTTTACTTTATACTGATTTTTCAAGGATAAACCGCAGTGGTGGTGCTGCTGTAGTGTTGTCGCCTCACAGTATGACGTTGTCCTGTTCGATTCTCAGCTAGACCGTCTTCTGTGTGGAGACATACGTGAATGGGCGTACCTCCCTTCGTTGAAGGTTGTGCGTCAGAGCTGGCAACTTGGCACGTAAAAATCTACTGCCAATCATTAGCGGACCGGAGTTCCGCTGTGGCAACCCCTAACCGGGAAAAGCCGAAAGACACAACAACCAAAGAAATTAAAGTATATAATCTGCAGTCCAATCTTCTGTCAATTACCAGGTCAACTGGTGAGTCAGAAAGTCCCTATAGTGGGGTGTTCATACATCCAAAACTACAATGTGACAATCCTCAACATTCATCCCTATTTTGAGAGCTCTCACCGCTTATCCAATGGAACTTCAGTAGTGTGTGGACTTGGCTGCTATTGGCCTAAATTTTCATTCACACGCCAGTCTTGATTCCATCTATATGTACTGCACATATGAACATTATATGTATTCTCAGTCTTGGCACTAAACGTCAGCACAATAATCACACTTGAAATAGTTTTGTGTGTCAGTTTGATTACTTCAAAGAACTTGAAATGTTAATTCAAATATAATACACAATCGTTCAATGAACAAGAACTAGGCATGCTAACATTTCTTCCTCTTATTTATATATTTATGGTATGCCCTGCAGATGGCAAAACCATATACTACTTGTCCTGTCCTAGCTGCCATTCCTGGCCAAAACATTTTATCTTATGGTCCTTCCTTACAAATTACTTTTCCAGACGTCATTCATTTTCCACGCCAAGCATATTTATCTATGATTCCTGCTCATCTTCCATTGTAGTTTGATGTCCCCATTTAATTTTCTCCTTGTTGAAAGAAAAGTTTAAGAAAGCCTAGATCTCAGGTCTTTAAAATCCATGTATAACTATTTACACACATCCCCTCATCCCCATGTCTTCAGCACTATGTTACAACTAAATTCCACTGAGATATATTTTGTTAGCTTCTGAGAAACATTTTGTCAGGTTTTGACCATCAAGCTCTAGAGAGAACTCGTTTCTTTGCTGAAAGAAAAGGCTGAATGCATTTCCTTGTTGAGATGATTTAGCCCATCCTTTTACTGTGACATCCTTCAGTAACTGCGTCTCTAAATTGATATGAAAATTTCTGAAATTCTTTTCTTCCATCATCTGTAACTGTGGTATTACCCAAAGAATCTCTAAATCTCATAGTAGTTCTTCATGCTTCTCTGTTAAAAATGTTCTATTCAGTATATCAGCTGTGTATAGCTCCTTGCTTGGTCAGTATCTTATTTGAAGGTTCATAGGTTAGTATTACACTAACTGCCCTTGTGGGCCATTTTAAGCCTAGCCAATTACCCCACTTGAGAATCAAACCCTGCACCTTGTTTCTACAAGGCAAATACTGTAACCATCATGTCAGCTCCCAACTCCAATTGAATTTTATCCTAGTGTGCATTAACATTTCCACAATGGTGTCTCCTTTGTTCAAACACTCTCTGAACATGCTTCTGAATATACTTTATAAGGGTTTGTGTTCTACTTCCTCTAAAGGTTTTTACCATAGACATATTTATGAAAATTCTCACATTCATACATTTTTGCTAAATGGTCCACTTCTGCTTGAACAAATTTCTTTTGTTCATCTATAAATGCTCTTTGTCCACAGGTAGTTGGGCAACTGTCTTGTAGGTTCACAGTAACTATACCATTATCATATAATTTGTTTACAACACAACCAGATTATTTTCATCAAGTACTTTGTTGCCGGAACACCTGCAACATCCTTGAGCAAATAAAAAATCTTTCTCTTCACAGCTCCATTCCCACTACACATCTTGCTCTAATAACCTTCTTAAATGCACAGTAGTCACAAGCATATTAGGTATAAACTTTGCAAAGTACAGTATCAGTCCTAGAAACCAATGTAATGCCTGCATGCCTTCAAGCATTGGCATATGGACAAATGCTAGATCTTTTTCTGCATCAGGTTCACACTCCAATATTTCAAATGTGTCAGGCTTATTTAGCTTGAAATCATGGCGCCTTACTCTGTATTGGTCTATTGTCATGTTAACTGTATCTGATGCTTCACTAACAGAACATTAATTATGTTTACAACACCATCCAAACCTTCAATTTGGGCAATATATCTTTCTGGTGTGTCTTGTTGAATTGTTCATACTATGATTCGTCCAAGAGGGAGATCCGAGAAAGCTCTTCACTTTATAAAGAGAGGTGGGCAGAAGTGCTTTTATATAACAATTTGGTAATGGGGACAGTTTAAGACACATGGATTTAGTTAATACAAATACCTATACTTATTTATTGGCCATGCATTAATTTTCCTCATATTTTACATGTTTTTGGTTTGACACGACTCTTTCCTTGTGTCTGCTCTATCTCTAACCCTTCCTCTCCCCATATTTTCTGATCCCCGTGCTTTCTGACCATGGGAATCACACATTTTATAACTTGTTTATTCTATTACCTTGTCTTACTACTAGTCATGAGGGCATTTAACTCTTTTCTCCTTCCTTAAAAAACTTCCTGGACTCACACACAGTTGCTAAAGTGTCTCCCAACACAATGTCACACAGAGTTTACACTTCAGATTCACTTAGATAAACCAATGCAGACACTGATAACATATTGCACTCTATTAAGCTACACCTGCACAGTTTTTTTTTTTTCATTTGCACACATTGTCGCTGTCATTATTATGACAAGCTCCCTTAGAACTAGACTAATTTTCTATAATACTTGAACCTCAGGTGTACTGATGTCACCCATAGCAGACTCACTAGAAGAGTATGTTTTTTTCACTAAAGTGGTGGTGCAGTCTCATTGTCATCTGTACATTCACTTGACAAAAGTGCAGGTCTAAATGCTTACTTTATTAGACATTATACCTAGTACACCAATCAACAGTACGACACACAATCACATTTGTACTTCCTTAGATAAGGAATAAAAAGCCCAATAAAGAATCAAACTATATGTAGTGCATGGAATACCATAAATATGCTCTACAACTGGAAAAAGATAATCCTGTTAAATGCTACTATAACGCAAAACCTAACAGTTGCAGCACTTTCAAAGGTGTGTAACAAATGTTACACAACCCCCTAAGCACTTTTACATTTGGGTAAAAGGGAAGGGATGTTCCTTCAGTCCCTGAATATCTTTTCTTACTACGTCCACTGAAGTTTACAGAGGTTAGTCTGCAAGTAACTTATTTAAATTAGGGCACTACTTAAAAACTGTCCCTAACTTTTTCCTTACTTGATATCTATGCAACAGTACTCCATAAAGTGCTTTACTGGCTTTCTAAAACAGTAAAACACATCATATTTTTTTTTCTTTTGTAACGGATAGTACATGGAGTAGATAAGATAAGACTCCATGCACTACAAAGAGTTATGATCAGGTCTCACTGGTCCTAACCAGTTATGTGCTGTTGTCATGGATACCAAGATTCACTTTGGAAATAAATTTCTTGGCATCCATGTTTTGAACACATAAGAACCTAGTTATGATCCAAGACTTGATCATGACCCTTTATATGTCATACTGTTCCAATCACTGTCATTTTATGTGCTCGGTTTAAGAGTACACAAATTGATGCCTTTGCTGAAATTTACATAAATTTTTATTTAGAAATTAGAAAAAAGTATATATTGTTAGTTACTACTATATAGAAATTGGATCTGAAGAAGCTCTGCCACAGGTAAAACTACCTTTTGTTTTAATTTAATAAACTGTTTAAACAAGCACTACCAGCTTGAATCCTGTTTTCTTATTTATGAGAATAATGCAAAGTGATCTACGACACAAACCATCCACAAGAAATTTTGACAATGGCCTATGCTGATAATTCAGTGGCAGTATATTAAGTGCAATCATTCTTATTCGATTAGTTTTCATCTTTTGTGTTTTGGTATGCCTGTTTATATACACATCTGCACTCTCAAAGCAGCATTACCTCTAGGCCAACTTCGTAGCAACAGGCAGAAATTCTGCAAACTACCTCTTTAGACTTTTTGGCTACTTGAGTTGCAGACAATTAGCATCAGTCCCCTTTTTACAATTTTGTACATGAGGTCAGGGGTGTCATACGAACACTGGCCATCATCTATAGCTAATATTTACACCATGTGGAAGGGGTGTAATTTCTAATACAGAGCTTCCCATTTTCAGACAGAATTTCCTCCCAGTGAAAGAATACATGAAGGGTGCAGCCAAGCCACATTTCTACTGAGAACTGTACTTCTATAGTTCCAACAAACGGTTCCCCAAGAGAGAGTTACAAGATCACATATAAAAGTGGTCATTGTGGAACTCTGGTACTTTCTCCAGATTAAGGAAAGGTCATTAGGGCATAATCACAGACAGCAAAGTTATACCCAGTGAAACAGTCATCCCATGGCATAAACCACTGGTGGCCACAGTGAGCTGCCAGCAGTAGTCACAGAAGGTTCTAAGATCAATAGAGATCAGGCTGAAGATTTAGAAGTTGACTAGACATAGTGCAAAAGCTCAAGAAAATACCCAGAGCTCTAGCACCTCAGGAAGAAGAGAAAACCGTTGGATATGAAGAAAAATGTCACCATCTTAAAAACAGCATGTGTGAAGACTGTAGAACAGATAAATGGCTGAACCACATATGCAAATAAGGTGCATGAGGAAAGCTGGTGGTAGAATGCAGATGTCCAGTAAGTTACAAAAAGAATGGAGTTCTGGAAAAAGTGTGAGATAGGATGGACCAGGTTGAGAAGGAATACTGGACAGCTAACAAAGAGGCTAAGATAGCAATTACAATAGTAAAGAACAAGTATCAGGGACACCCTACCCAGGTTCTGGAAAGTGATTCAGTTGATTGCATAAAAACTATCAGGCTGCAAGGAAACGCAGAAAGTTAACAAAAATAATAAGTCACTATTCATAAAGAATGGGACAACAATCAGCTTACCAGTCCGCAGTACATCAAAAGCAGATGCAAGAGTACTTCTACCAGATTCTAAATGAAGAAACCCCCCCACAGCGTATGATGCAATATGAAGAATCCTACATTAGGTGAAATAAGACCAGCACTGAGGAAAATTAAGTCAAGGAAAGCAGCAGACAAAGTCACATGATATGATATCAATATGTTGGGCGAGTTAGGGAAGAAATGGCTCCAGAGGTAGTCAGTGGCATTGAGAAAAATACTTCACCCATATGACTGGAGAATAAGCATTTGAGTGTTAATGTACAAGGACAAAGGGAACATTGACAAATGTGTGCAATGCAGAGGTATCAAACCCCTGAAACACTGCATGAAAATGCTGGAGAGGGTGACTGATAAATGAATAAGCGGAGTAGTACAAAGTAAGATGGGAGACGTGCAGTCTGGATTTGGTTCAGGATGCAGCACAGAGCAAATATTGGCAGTGAAGACAATGGAGAAGAAGCTGAAGATGATGATATAAGTGCAATTGGGCAAGCCTAGACTTAGAGACGTTAATTGATAGGGTTGCAAGAAAGCTGATTTGGGTAGCCTGGGATGGATGTAAGGCTCAAACATTTGTAGAATTAGTATAGGCTATGCACAGGACCCAATGACATAAGTACTAACAGTGTTCACACTCTACGAGCAGTACCCAGTAGAAGTGGATGTGTATCTAGGTTCATCCTTAAACTCACTGCTGTTCATACAGATGATGGACTATATTAGCAAGGAGGTCAGAAAGGACAGATCAATAAAGCTGCTGTATGCATATGTGCATCAGAAGCAGAATGTGATTAGAAAACCTCAGGAAATGTTAAGGGAATGGAAAACTCAATGCACATACGATGAAATGGAGCTTAGACAAGACAGTTGTCGTGGCAGCAAATATATGAAATCAGAAAAAGCTGAAACTTCTAATAGGAGAGAAAATATAAGAACAAGTTAACAGCTTCAAGCACCTGGATTGAATGGTTAAACAGAAGGCTAAAGGAGATCAAAGCTACAATCAGAAGGGCTTCAGCCAACTGGCATAGAGTATCAGGGGTAATGTGTGACAGAAAAATGCCAAAGGTGATGAAAAGTTAGGTGTACAAAACACTGCTGAGATAAATAATTATGCATGCTACAGAAACCATGGCAGTGAAAGCACAGAAGTTGAGAAAGCTAGAGGTACTGGAGAAGAATTTCCAAGATGGGTGGTAGGACGCACATGGTGGGACAGATAAAGAAATGATGACATCAGGGCAGCAGCTAAAGTAGGTGCATTTGTTTGCAGAGAATGTAAAAAAGAACAGATCATGGTGGGTGAGGCATGCGTGCAGGAAAGCAGAAGATGATTTGGGAGAGACAAATGGCAAGAGGAAATGAGGATAAGCAAAGACACGGATGGGCTTGCAAGGAAAAAGACGCACCATTCAGGCTTGACTGCTGTAGACAGTAGAGGAATGGTATGGAAGCAAAACAGTTGGCGATGATTGATGTGGCACCCAGAACCCATGCTGTAAAAAATGCGTCTGATGATGAGTACAAAATACAGCAACTCTTGAAAACAATTATACTTCTTCCCTTCTGCAGATGTTTCTTTGGGTCTCGGTTCCTTTTCAACTCTGGCACTGTTATGTTAGACAGCATAATGAATGGGATACAAAGACAGAACTGTCTGGAAGACCATTTCCACATGACATGAAAATCACTCTTACTAGCCTTAATGCCACCGACATGTACATCCAATATGTCCTCTAACTTTTCACTGCCAATTTGATCCCTTTGGTAACATGAGCCCCCCCTCCCCCCAAGATGGGAATGCAAAGATGCTTAAACGAGATTATACCTGGCATCAAGGTACATGAAAATACATATCAGCTGAAGAACTGTTCTGCTCAATTTATTCCAATAACCATAAACAGTTAAAGATCATCATCTTCTTTCGACTGCTCCCGTTAGGGGTCGCCACAGCAGATAAACTGTTTCCATTTCTTCCTGTCCTCTGCATCTTGCTCTGTCACACCAACCACCTGCATGTCCTCTCTAACCACATCCATAAACCTTATCTTAGGCCTTCCTCTTTTCCCGTTACCTGGCAGCTTCATCCTTAGCATCTTTTTCCCAATATACTCTGCATCTCTCCTCAACACATGTCCAAACCAACATAATATTGCCTCTCTGGCTTCGTCTCCAAACCTTCCAACCTGGGCTGACCCTCTAATATACCTATTCCTAATCCTGTCCACCCTTGTCACACCCAGTGCAAATCTTAACATCTTTAACTCTGCCACATCCAGCTCTGACTCCTGCCTTTTTGTCAATGCCACTGTCTCCAACCCATATAACATAGCTGGTCTCACTACCCTCTTGCAGACCTTCCCTTTCACTCTTACTGGTACTAAAGAAGATAATGATTAAAACATATTCTGCACTCAGTACGTTGCTTCCTTTTACCTGGATATGACCATCAATCTAGGGTCAAGTTGGCAAGACTAACTTTGCTGCAAAATAGATCAAAAGTTTATGAAGAAACAGCACAAATGCCACTGCATTTTACACTGTGCAAAACAAAAACAGTATTTTGTCTGACAGCAGGTTCTTTCAGGTGAGTGACCTTCAAAAGAACCTGGACATTTCCTTTAAGATGCTGTTATTAATCAGGGTAAAAAGACAGGTCACTTACTTTGAGGAATATCCTCAGCTCTGTAGATTTTCAGCACAAAGGTAATCCATCGCAGAGCTATACCTGCTGGCATCAACAGATTGCTCTCAATATCTTCCTGGTCCTCATTCACATCTTTTTTCTCAAGCTGTTGATAACACATACAATACACTGTTTACTAAAGACTCTAGTAACATTTTGAAAAATCAAACGAGGACAACAAAACTGTGCTACAAATTTATACTCACAGGCACTGACACACTGAGACAGATCAGGAATAAATTAACCAGCAGGTTGCACTTTATGGTTCTTATATCAATAAAGGTTATTTGATGCACATTATCGAAACAATTATCTAACATCAGTTTTCTTTTTCATAACATTGACCATTTAACCATGAGTAATGCTTTTAATCAGTACATCCCAAAACAAATTGTTTTAGACTTTATTAGAAAATACAGAGTAGGGAAAAATAATAATAAAAAATTATTAAATAATTAGCATATCTAGCTTAAGAGAATATATGAGTACAGAGACTTCAACTGTTTTGTTAAAAAAAAAAAAAAACTATGTAGTTTGAAATATCCCTCTCAACACACACACACTGGGGGTGGCTGTCCTGGGAAAACCATCAGAAAGAGTGGTCAGCAGGAGTTGATGGTGTCGAAGTCCATTATCAGCACTGCTTTATGAATCTGCAAAGATATTGTGGCTGCATGACGAATGCCAATACTGCCATTGCAGTCGCGGCTGAAGCAGTTAGTGTGTGAAGTGATGGCTGATCAGTAACTGTAGCAAGCTTAGATGCAATTAGTTACAGGAACAGAAAAGACAGTTTCTGCTCCTCCATTTTTCAGCTGGGGTGGGGACTCCAGGTCGGGCTTCAGACATGGCTCAAGAAGAGCAAGCTATAGTTATGACTTTTGATGCAAAAAGAATATTTGCATGTGATTGTAAGAGCACCCTGTTAAATATTTCAGAGTGCCCAGACAGCATGAAAGAGTGGCTCATGATACATCTATCCACCTAAATCAGTGTAAGGTACAAAATACTTCCAAACAGGAGACTTTTAATTCATGGAAAAGCTCGGTTCAGAAAGTGGAGTGGTACACCTTAAGTAGAATTTGCTAAGGCTCACCTCACACAGTTTCAGTACATTTCCTCCATCTGGTACAACTTCAGTAAGAGTTAATGTAATGCAAGAGGTTGTGGGGAAATAGCAGACACAGCCCCCCCCCCAAAAAATAACTTATTTTACTGATTTTTAAAAGGCTGAATGTTGAACTAGGTGTCCAACTTCAGGTTTGCCTATAAGCTATTACAATGCTCGTATCAGAGCATACTGACCACATCATCAGTCAGGTGAAACATCTTGCTTTGTGAATTAACATATTAACGGTGTCATACTTAAACTAAACGCTGCTCTAAAGAAGACACCTCTTTTACAAGTTGTAGTAAAGGATCCTGTTCAATCAAAATCACCACTTGAAGCAATCTGTCATTTTTTTGTGGATGCAGCCACAAAGAAAAAAATGAGCATACAAGTTAAAAAAAATTAGCTAATAATAGTACATTACAGTTGTTTTCATCATGCTTTTGCTGCATCTTAATGTTAGTTTTTTTCCTCTCATTAATACTTATGACTATGTATTCTTAATATCCTTTCTTTGTATAATTTGTACTGGTTATTTTTAAGTGTTATATTATCTCTGTGTTATTACTGGAGCTTTTCTCCCCGGGCCTCTACTGAAAATGGAAATATATCCAGCTGGACTAGCCCGGTTAACAAATGTAAAATAAAAAAATAAAATAAATCTCACTCAATGTAATTCTGATTTTCTTTGAATTCCTGGACTCAGACTGAAACTGGTCACTTGTGATAGGCATTCTACCTTGATAAACAAATTTTAAAATGCATAAAATTAAAATACAAATTGTAATGCAAGGAGCATTGCAATTCTGCTCCAAAATTGGGTAATAGAAACTTTTTAAGCAATGTCCTAGGGGGAGGCCCAATCTTAATAGAGCTTAGGGGTGCTTAACAAAAGCTTGTTAAGCATACCCAAAGTTCTGTTAAGATTGAGATGGAAAAAAGTTAAGATCATAAAACAGCTTTTAAAAGCTATTAGAACTTCACTCTGTCACACTTACAAACAAAATTTGGCAGGACAAAGGGCCTAGCAACTTTTAAAGTGATTAGCTTTACAGAGGGGCACTTTGTTTTTGCCTGCTGTCTATTTGACAGCACTAAGAGCTTTAACAGCTTTCAAAACCACAAACACATTGCACTACAGATTGATTCTTTCCTTCTGCTTTTTTCTTGTAAATGGAAGTCCATGGCACAGATAAAGCTTCATGTACTATAAAACTTATGATTGTGTCCTTTGGACGATGTGAGCACCTATCACAAACATCAAACCACTCAAAACTGACACTTATGAATCTAGGCACTTTTCCAAAAACTCTCCTTTGCCATAACATATCTACTGTCATCAGAATACCCTTCTATGTTGCCTAACTTCTAGGCCCAAGGGTTCAGTCATCCCTCTCTACTTCTACCTTATTAGGGCCAAACAGAATACGGTACTCCTTTTGGCATGTACATGTCCAAATATGTGATTTGACTTGAAAATAAACATTTCCTCACAAAGAAAGTGCAGTTGTATAAGAACTTACCACAACAGCAGGTATCCACTGATCACTGTTCATCATTAATAACCTAGGGCATCTCCTACAAAGGATAGATATATGGCTGGTCAGCATACCAAGGCCTGGCTGACTTCTCCTAATGCCATACATCCATTGTATGACCTCAGCACAATGGGGGCTGTGGTACATAAAAGGGCATATGGACACAAAAAACTCAGGAGTTCCTGACTAGACAAACTGTTGAAGCAGAAGTAACTGCAACTACAAGCATATGTACAAATCAGAAAAGATTTGGAAAACATAAAACAGCCCACATAAAAGAGTTAAAGAAAAGAGGAAGGAGGGATGGATTCAATAATTTTAACAGTTACGAGTCAGACATCTACTGTTATGGTAAGTTCTTAGACAATTGTACTATGTCTTTCCATAATCACTGTTGCAGTATCAATAACCTATGGGAGATTCCCAAAGCTGTCTAAGATAGTTGAGGAGGAAACCCTGAACTGGGTCCAAAACACTATCACAACTTAATGAATAAACTGTGCTTTTCTTAGAAAAATAAGCATCAATCATGTAATGTTTTGTTAATAATCCAAGTTGCTGCTTCAAGAACAGATTTGGAACCTTTAAGGAAAGCAATTGAAGAGGCAGCAGTTCTAGTAGAATGGGCATTAACTTGAGCCAGAAGCTGCTTACGATGGAAAGGGCAATGAGAAGCGGCAGCTTTGGAAATCCAATTTGTAGCAGTATGCTTGGAAAGAGGCGCACCCACATTTCTGTTCTGGAAATAGACACACAGCAGATATGACTTCTTGATAGACTTGGACTCGTCTAAATAGAACTTTAGCTGCCTGTGTACATTGAAAGTGTAGGACCTTCTCCCCTAAATTGTAAAGGGAAGGAAAAAAGGCAGGCAAGTTAATGGTCAAAATCAAGGATAGTGTAATACCTTCATTTGGCATAAAAGAAGGATTAGTACAGACAGTAGATCTGTCCTTTTGAAAGATAAGAAAAGGTGGAATAGCCTTTAAGGTTTGTGACTCAAACTCACTTAGCAGAGGACAAAGCCATGAAGAGCAAGGTTTTGCAAAGTGAAGTAGAGGCAGCATACTCAAAAGGGGTAAGGAAAGCTTTTCCAGAACATGATTCAATTCCAAGGAGGAGGAGGGCAGCATTTCTTGGTAGTTTAATATGAAAGGTACTGGAGATAGGCAAAGATGGGTGTAATCTGGAAGAGGAGCTATGCAGTCACAAAGCAGGTGATTTGTCCTGAAAGGAAGGTGTTGAACCTCTGGAACTTTGCAATTTCTCCTGAAACCTCCTCCATGTGGGTATTTTACCCTTCTGAGAAGATTTCAGATCCGTATGCAGGAAAGGATTAGCTTTAGAAGGAGAATTTCTATGAAATTTAGGCACAGGAGAAAGGAGGATTTGTTTTAAGTGCGCATCAACTGATCTTTCTACTGCAAGGATTGGAAAAGTTCTGCAGCCACAGAACCAAAAATATGTCACCTAGCCACATGAGAATCCAACAATCTATCCTCTACATCCTCCAGTAAAGGCTGAAGTTTAAGCAAAGAAAACCTATGCAGAATGGAACCAGTAGCTGCAGCCTTGGAAGAGATTTGGAACCTTTAAGGAAAGCCCTTGAAGAGGCAGCAGTTCTAGTAGAATGGGCATTAACTTGAGCCAGAAGCTGCTTTCGGTGGAAAGGGCAATGAGAACAATACGTATCTAGCCATCTGAGAGACACAAGTAAAGAGAGCAGAAGACATAGCTTCTGAATCAAAGTCAGAAAGCACCTTACCCAAGTTACCCAATACAGCCAAGAGGTACAGAACCATATGGGTTTGGCAATATATAGTTCTAAAGGTTAAAGTGGCAGAGATATACACTTTTTTGCCACATCTATTAATGGCTCTGCTATCTGTAGGCAGAGCATTAGAGAAGACAGGAGCTTAAAATGCTTCTCAGTGGAAAGAGTAATGGTAAAAGGGTCAAAAACAAGATTCTTGCACAATTACTTTTAAATGTCTGGCACCTTGTGAAATCCGTCAGACTTCTTAGGAGCCATAGGATGAGACTCAGGATTCAGAAGCCATGGAAAAGGTACCCAGACAAGGATTCTAAAACAGAGGGATTACCAAAGACTTAGGCACACCCATCCTGAGCATGGCATAGCACTTCTGGATATTAGACAACTGAGGACTTTCCCACTAAAATGCTACACCATCTTGACAATGGTGCCCCCCAAAAGGAAAGCTCCTCCATAGGGGACTCATGAGATAAGTACCTTGTCCTTCAGAATAAGTAAAAGAAGAATGAATTGGGGATGAGTAAGCTAAAGAGACATTCCCATTTGACTCAGATTCCTCTTCATGCTCATATTCCTTGCTATGCCTTTTAAGGGGGGACGAGAATGAAAATGGAGAGGTGTCAGGAAAATAATGCAGTTTTAGAGACATAATGACCTTAAAAAGACCCGTGTAAAATACTATCACTTCTGCTGAGGATCTCTTACGATAGAGGAGGAACATTGTGTTTAGTTTTCGGCTGCTTCCTAGACCTGACATCTGCCTTTACTAAGCATGGAGGCTCTATGTACTGACATGGATCCCCTGCAGAAGTTCAAAGTTTCTAAACTTTGAACTTCAAAAGGCCAACATGATAAGATTTTGAAACTTCAAACGTTGTGACTGGAGATTGCCGTACAGCACGGAATGGGATATTTACCATTTCCCCCACTGTAGTATAATCTCAAAGTTGGTATATTTATTTAGCAGGGGGTGTGAGGGTGCAGCGCGCTTGCCCCCCCTGCAAAAACATACATTTTATTTTTTAATTATGTTTTTGGGGTTTCAAAACTTCAATCTTATAGTCTCAGCCATTTGATGTTCAAAGTTTTGAAACTTCTAGCTTCAGAATTTACTGGGAAATTCTTCCCCAAGTATGATTTGTGGAATGCTATCCAGTCCCCTCTGACATAAGCCATTTTTTCTCTTCTCAACCTAAGCAGAAAACTAGTCGAATGTGAGAGAAGGTTGCACCAGATCAGCCTCCAATGAGGTCACTATACAAGGAGCAGCAGCAAGAATAAAAACAACTGGACAGTCTGAAGTCTCATCAAGAGACACAACTGAGACATTCAGGTGCATCTCCACAGTAGACATCCCCAATTTAAGCTTCAACTTTTTCTGTGTGAAAGGGATGTTGGCTGACAAGAATTCAGATGCCATCTTACCCTGAGCAAGGGCTTTAAGTTTCTAGTTCTCAAGATAAATTTTCAAAGTAGACAATGACTGTGCAAAGTCTTTCTCACAAATGTCTGACAGATACAGCAATCCCTATAAACGTGCTCAGCACCCAGGCAAAACAAACATTTAGTATGGTGTTCTCTATGAGGAATCTGTCTCCCCCAATCACTTTTCCCTCTCTTTGATGATATCTGTATGAAACTTATGAAAATAGAAAACAAGAGAGTTTGAATGTCCTCAATGGGGACACTTATCTGCACAATACAAAAGAAAAGGCACAAATCTTATGGCTGATAACTAATGCTAAATCGAAAGTTCACGTCTTGGCTAAAGGCATTAAAGTTCTGAGGTTTTGTGCACCCATATGTCCTTTATATACCACTGCCTGTGTTGGGCTGAAGTCATACTGCATTAGGGGAGGGTGTTCAGGCTTTGGTATTCTGGTCATACATATGGTTATTCTTGGCAAGATACCCCACAGGTTACTAACATTGCAACAGTGATCATGGAAGGACATACTCATGAGCTATACAGAATGCCTTAAAGTGCTTGCGGTCATTTCAGTCTTGTATAAACTCCTACTGACCTCTGTTTAGCCACAGGTTTTCATATATCCGTGCTATGCTTAGCCTCATACATGTTGACACAGCCTGTACTACCACAGACACCCACAGGACTTGAACATTCACAAAAACAAACAGAATTTGCAGAAGGGATAAATACCTATATCTCATAGGAACTCCTATCATCTCGAAATGACTCCTCATTTATATCATGTAAAGTACTCCCCAACCTTCTGCAAAGTAAACCTGGACAACTGTATAGGTAACCATAGATTTAACCCAGCTGTGGTCACTCAATCTCTTACTGAAAAGGGCAATCAAGTTTTGGGGATTTGCAGTGGCCATGCTACAAATGACCACCTGCCTAATAAAATCGTACGAACCACCTCAGGTATTCACTGAAAAACAGATGTCACTCATCACCCTCCCAAGCCTCCACATATTTCTGAAATGACAGCAGTTGTCCCCATATTCATGAATCTCTCAGAATCAAAAACTGATCTGAAAACATTCAGATTAGTGAAATAGTCTGGGTTACAATCAAAACAAATTTTCTTTCAAGTCTTTCACTCAAATTGATTAGTGAACATAAGATACTTTGGGTTTTGATCACAATACAGGTGTTATGTTGAAAGACAGTAATACTAAGACAGACACTGAGTACACAGTCTTGCAACCACAAGGGTTATAGTTAATATGAAGTTTTAGAAGACATTTCAAGAAGAAACATATACCATGATATACAGCTTCCGACAGAAAAAACTACTATTTAAGAATCTATAACCCAAAGCTTAAAACCTTACATCTCCCTTTTTAACCATACTAGTGCTCGTCATAACATATATTACATGGATTTTTTTAAATAAACCTCAGCTTTATATACTAAGCATACAGATCATCCAAGTAAGCATACCATGGTCCATTTACATCAAAATACTTCTGAACATATTCAAAGACATTTAGTGAAACACACACTCCTTAGCATAATTTTAATTTGGTCCAAACATATGTCTAGCTTCTTCAATGGTCTTCCATATCCAAAATATTCTAGTTGATGCATCTTCACTGGATATCTTCTTTTTGAACCAGTTATTGGAAATTGCAGCCCTTCTTGAAAAGAGAGATTCAAGGTTCTCATTCGGAAACTCTTGGCTTTTATGGTTTCTGTTTTTCTGCATCAGTATTCATTATGACAATTCTACTTGCTCTTCCTCCTGGATACTTCAGTGTACCTGCGTTGTCTAAACTTCTGTTATTTTATTTACACCATTTTCCTTCTTTCCCACAAACAACACAGGATACTGACTGCTGCCTGATCAACAAACCACCTTCAGGCCAGAAAATTTTCCCAAGAATTTGACATTATACTGCCTCAAACATATAAATGAGGGAAGGCTTCTGAAGTTTCTTTCAAATCTGTCAGTCGCTGATTTTTTCTACCATTTCCTTTGCATTAATGTGCAGGCATCAGCAATGGGCCATAAGTATGCTTAAGTATGTAATCTGCCCTTCAACCTTTAGCCCTACAACAAATATGCTTTTGAGTGAGAGAAGAAGAAAAAAAAGAAAAAAAAAAAAAAGTCCATGCGACAGCTACTGCTTTATTCCAAAACTTAGAGATCTTTGCAGGTTTTGCTCTTTCTCATAAGATTCATCTTTTTCATAAATTTCTCTCCACTTTGTATTGTACTGCAGATAATTGAGACTGAATTCCCACTGGTATGCAGATATGATGCCTATCAGATATAACATCGGGTGTCCCATACACAGAATTACAGTATTCGGTGCAGTAACTACGGCAGTACTTGGAGTGGCTCATCAGTTTGACTATTTTAGGGAATGTGAAATACTAATCCACACGTATGACATGCATGTCATCTTTGAAAATAAATAAATTACAGACTGCTTAAAGTCCATAGATGATCTAAAAACCTATACATCAACTTTTGTTTTTGGATGGCTGTAATCCTATGTACTACCAAATGTTATGCTTATTTACAGCCTCTTCTATGGGAGTTGATATTCTTTGCCAAAGCATATCTTACTTTTTATGTACTTTGATTTTTCCTGAAAAGATTTGTGTATCTGAATTGACTGGGAAGATTTTGTCAGTTTTGGCATTAATCCCTGAACAAAACTCACTCCTTCATTGAAAGCAACATAATTATTTCCTTACTAAAGAGTTTTGCCCAGGCCAGCATTTACTGCCTTGTGTTTTAGTAACTGTATTGCTAAGCCAGTATAACTGCATTTCTGGATTTTTGCTCAAGCCATCTTTCACTCTCATGTGTTTTAGTAACTGTATCTCTAAGCCAGTGTCAGTACAGTTAAGGATTTTGTTTTGATTTATTTTATTGGTAACTGAGGAATTACCCAAAGAATGTTTGCTACTTCTAGCAACTATCTCTTAAATAAGCTCTATAAAGCATATCTGTTATGTATGCTTCCTTACCACTTCAGTATTTCAGTTTCAGATTTTGTGATTTCCATGTAAAGTTCTTTAATTAATGTCTTTAATGTTGATGTGTTTTATTGCATATGTGTTCTTGGAACTTCTGACATCCATGCAATATTACTAAAAGTTCCATTTCTACCTGATCACCTATTTTTTATACCTTGAATTGCACATGACCCACATGCACCCTGATGCATCACATCCCCAGCACCATTCTGAGAAGTATCTGCTTGCAGCACAACTGGCTTATTCATATGTTTTAACACCGAAGAATCCTGAACTAGATATTTGAGGGTTTCAAAACTATTTTCCTGTTCATTTATTTATTTTTTATTTATTTTACATTTGTTGACCGGGCTAGTCAAGCTGGACATACATCCGTTTACAGTCGAGGCCCGGGGAGAAAAGCTCCAGAACAGGTAAGCAACAATTGTGAATGACAAAAAAAAAAAAAAAATTAAAATTAATATGCACAACAATATACAAGTTGAAAAAAGGACAAAATTACAAAAAGAATCTAAAAATACATTAGAAGTAGAATTAAAATAAGAGAAAAAAAATTAAAGGCATGGTACTATAGTTAGACTAATAAATCAGATGGAAACAATATAGGAATACGTTACAAAAAGATTCTTAGTAAGGCATAGTTCTAAGAAGTGACTCTCAGCAATTAAAAGTGTAGGTTAGGATCTTAGTAAGGGAGGAAGAGGAAGATTAGGTGAATGGAGTCGTGTTTTCAGTCGGGGTTGGTACAAGGACATAACCATTGAGTTTTAAGATGTTCTTTGATATGTTTTTTGAAAAGAGTAGTAGAGTCTTGATTAGTTAATTCTTGAGGGAGTTGGTTCCAGTTTTTACCTATGGAATTTGAAAATAATGCGTCACCAGCTTTATTGTGCGATTTAGTAACAGATACTAGAAGTTTATTGGCAGAGCGAAGTGTGGCTAGTATTTTATATGGTGAAATTAGTTTTGTCAGGCTAGGAGTATAATCAGGGTAGTAAAGTGTCTTATGAATGATAAGTAATTGTTGGTAGAGTAAGTGGTTATTTAGCTCTAGCCAGTTTAGTTGTTTGAGGTTGAGACAGTGGTGAGTTCTAAGGGGAGTAGAAGTAATGAATCTTGCTATACTGTGATAGCAGGTAGAGAGTTTGGAAATGTTATTTTTAGATAAGTTAGTGTATAAAGCTGAGGCATAAAAGAGGGTAGAGATCAGGTGAGTTTGAGCAATGGTTTTTCTCGCTACTGGGGAAAGGAAGGGTTTAATTCTGTAGAGCATCCCAATTTTTTTATTTACAGCTTTAATAGTAGAGTTAATATGGTCATCAAAGTTAAGTCGGTTGTCAATGGTTACACCTAACAGTCGAGTGGTCATATCAGGGTTAATACAGGTAGAATTATTTGAGGAGATAGTGAAGAATGGTGTGGGAGATTTATTGGTAGGAGTAAAGAGAAGAAGCTTAGTTTTTTTGGGATTTAGGAGGAGGCATTGTTGCATAAACCATTTTTCAATGTTTTGGAAAACTGTTTGGGTGATGGACTGAAGGGAGGAGACATTTTTAGCAGTGCAGATCAAAGTAGAGTCGTCAGCATATTGAATACAAGTAGCTTCTGGCACATTAAAGTGTAGGTCATTAATAAATAATGAGAAAAGAAGGGGACCTAAGATTGATCCTTGTGGAACACCAATATTTACTGGGGTTAAGGATGATAGGTTGTTATCCCAAAGCACTGCTTGTTGCCTGTTATTGAGATAGCTCCTAAACCACTGTAGAGATTGTGAGCTAAGAGAAAAGAGATTGAGTTTGTGAAGAAGTATATTATGGTTAACCATGTCAAAGGCTTTTGATAGATCTATGAATAGAGCGGAGGAGAAATGATTATTGTTTCGATTATTATTTATGGAGTCAGAGAAGGAAAGGAGGGCAGTTGTAGTGCTATGGAAAGGCCTGAAACCATGTTGACAGTCAGCTAAAAGTTTGTTAAGAAGAAGATAGTTGAGAAATTGTTTGTGTATACATCTTTCCATAATTTTAGCTAATGGGGAGAGTAAAGCAATAGGGCTTAAAGTTGGAGAGCTCAGTAGAAGAGCCCCTTTATGTAGAGGAATAATATGCGATATTTTCCATATGGTGGGGATCACTCCTTCAGAGATTGTTCTATTTATCAGTATGGATATGGGGTGATTAATAACTTTTGCAGCAATTTGTAAGTATTCAGATGGGAGTTGGTCAGCAGAAGGGGTACATGGTTTGAGTTTGTTGAGAAGCTTATAAATAATAGATGAGGTGACAGGTTGAATCTGAAAGGCATTAGAAGAGTCTTCAGAGATATTTGGTGAGAATGCAGAAGATGTGGGTAATGAACTAGCTAGAGTTTGAATGGCTTCTGTAAAGTATTTGTTAAAGGCATCTGGGATCAGGGTAGAATTGTTAAGGTTAAAGCCTGAAGGGATAGGAGTAGGTGAATGCCCTGGTTTCATAACTGTACCCTCACAGATACTTACCACTCTATCAATTTTCTTAGAGGAATAACTTATCCACATATACGACACTATTCTCAGAAACCCAATGTAATGACACCTGTCTTCTGGCTTTGGTCTCTTTCCCTAGATCACACTTCAGGCCCTCTGATGTCAGAATGTGGCTGATATATTTTAGACTCATCCATCTTATTTTGCATTTGTTACTGTTTAACATGAACGACTGCTGTCATAATATACTTGGTAACAAGTTATCTGCCTTGTGCTTCCTGATCTAACTGTATACAAATGAATCAGTTTTGGTGAAACCACCTTCTAGGTTTTCCAAGCTCTTATGCCACAACTGTCTGGAGCACAACTTTTTCCTGATGAAATGCTTAAAGGAAGTCTAATGAATCTCTGCCTTCATAATGGCATACTAAATGTACACAGATTGGAGCTTTAGTTGTTTAGTTTTATTTGTCTGGAAATCCTGGTTGGTATCCAGTAATGAGAAAAGCTTAGTATCTGGCATTATTGAGACTACTTCCCTCCACTGTAAGCAATGGATAATGCTTTTTTAAACACATTATTCAAAAATTGTGGAGAAATACAAATGGAAATCATGTTTTTCTTTAAGATAGTAACTGCACTACTACGCTAGCTACTTCATAAGAATCTGTGCTTTCCAATTACTTTAGTTCTCTGGTTTATTTCCGAGAACTAGGAGTAATTTCTTGGAAGTAAGTGCCCCTGAAAAAGCATCCTGTTTTATAAAGTATGTGCCACTCCTCTGGCAAACATCTTGCATGTCTAAACAAATAAGCACAGTAAGATAGGATACTACTGTTATGGATTTCATAGCATCTGAGTTGTCTCCGTGACTGCACTCATGAATCTATCTAGAAAGATGTATACACACATATACACATTTTTACATTGTGAATGCCTTGCAATTCAAAATGTCCAAGAATAATATGAGAATTTCCTTTTTATTTAAGTGCTATCATGTAAAAAAGAATCATTGTACTTTATCTTGAATCAACTTGGGCAGTATTTTTTATGTAATGGCTTCACCAGTTGGCTAGAATATGTTAAAAATGTGAACGTAGCTCAGCATTTGGTTTCTATGTATTCCAGTACTTCAAATATAATGTTAGACACAATATAACACACTGCACTCATGTACAATTTAAATTCAACATTTGTCTTACTAATTCTCACATTTCCTTGTAACAACCCATTTCTATTCTTTTTCTGAGACTTGAGGCATCGTCAGACTTTAGTATCAACTAATGACACTATAATAATAGCGACGACTCATTTTCATGAGTGTGTTCTTTTCACATTTGCTCTGCCATTTACATAAATTTGAGAAATATCATTTTTTAACAGATTGTGTAAGGTCAATTGAATGCCGAACCATAATGCCGACACTTACTAGTAGAGGCTTGAATGTTAACTGTACAACAATATTTCTATAGTTTTCATTTTTATTGTAGCATTAATGCATGGAGCTTTCTTTCAAATCAGTTATTTTTGGGATTGACATCTGGTATTCATGTGCCACCGCCTTGTGGTTGATCTGCCTCCTGTAACTTGTATGAAGTGGCAAAATGTCCAGTCTTCCACAACTGTGATCTTATAATACACACACGAACTCCCACCCAGAAACTTAATGCTAATACTGAAGGTCTCATCTGCTCAACATCTCTAATTCAAACCTCTATCCCTGAACCTCAAAAGTGACTGCTTAACCTTAAAAACTTCCAGTCAGCCCTTCCCAATAAACTTCAACAGCCTTGGCTTACCCTTGCCCAAACTTTAATGCCTATTCAAGTGGCAGACCATACATTCTGCCTGGAAATCCAGATGCCCAGCTCTGAGTCTATGTTCCATACACAGCTGGGACTTGAGCAAATGAAGGCTTTACTTTTGAAACACAATCTCACTTCTTATGTCATTTTTTTACTTTTTATTTGACTAGCATTTTACCTTATATGCATGTTTTTCTTGGTTACTTCTTTTAAATAAAGGCTAATAATGTCACTTGTTCGGCAAATATTCACATCTTTTCATACCAAGTTTGTTTCCCCTAAAAACCTGACTTGTGGTTCTTTGATGATACCCATTAACTTACTCAAATCTGAACAGGTGGACAGCATGCACAATGCAGATAGGGCTTAAAAGAAAAAATCCGTTCCTCCATGCATATGATAGCCCTGATCCCAGTCTGCTTGTTTTTCTTCCCAAGAAACATGCAAGCCATAAGCCTCTTGTCAGAGGGATAATTAATATCTCAGTGGGGGTAACTGGCATGGAAACCTGTATGGTCAGAGGAGTGCAGCCAAAACAGAGCAGAAAAATGTGTCTGATTGTAACTATAGGAATATGAAGCTTTATTTTGTTGCTGTAGTTTAATTGTGTGCATTTCTCCTTACTTAAGATGTACTACCTCATTCCAAAAGTTTACTTAATGATGCTTGGACAGACTTCACAGTTTTAAAGAACATTAAAAAAGCAGTACAATGATCTTCCTTTTAACACTAGACAAGAACTACTAATACTGTTCACTATATACAGCACAAAACAGACTGCAAACATTAAATTACCATTGGCTCATCTCCTGCTCCAAGTACAAACATGCTGACTTTCAGATAACCTTTAGCTCCAGAACTTGCATCATCAGGATCCTGAAGCAGCAGCCATTTCCTTACCACAGAGTGACCTGTAATAAAAGAGGAAACAGTTGCAATGACAGCTTTAAACAATTAAAATGCAGCTACGTACTAAGCACAATATTTTCTCTTGCCAGAACATATTTTCATCCAAATAGTGCAACAGGTAAATAAGGTACTTCCTCACTATTCATCCTCTTTTGCAATATTTGGATGAAAACTCAAAGCTTTCTTTATGTATTTGCCTACTTATTACGTTATAATGACAATCGCATTTTGAAGATTTTTACCCCCGCAATGTTATTTTATACATACATACCTACCTATACACACGCACACAAACTCCAAAGTGTTCAGACCTTTCTGTCCCACTGGAGCCAAAAAAGATATCTAACATTTTTAGGCTGAAAACTCTCTTCTGAAATATCAAGAAACCTGACACTACTGAGAGAGAAAGAGTAAATGATGTGGGATTCCTGTAGATAAGTGACACCGTTCTGTAGCTGAAGAACCAACATTCCTGATTACAGTAAATTTAAAATATGATAAAGACCACAGTTAAGACAACATCACTGGAAACCATCATTAACTGTGTCCAGATATCTTGAAAGTAAACAGTATTACTGAAGACTGCCATTCTTGACTGAAAGTAAACAGTCTGAAGACAGGCAAAGATCAATAAGTCCTCTTTCTTTTTTTGGATACAGAATACTGTGAAATAGAGAGAACTTAACTAAAAATCAAATGTATGTTATTATGGCCAACCATTCCATACTTTTTTTTAGAAAAATAACCAATAACTTCTAGCATATAAGGAGATTATCTTAATTCAGATTTCTGCAAAGTACTAAACTATTAATTTCAGTGATCTATGGCAACAAGAGAATCATGTAAAGAAATAGTACAGCTTTTTCTGTCAGCTTAAACATAAATATTCAAAATCAAATATGCTTACAAATGAACTTTAAAGGCATTGCTCCTTCTAAAATTAGGTTGTGAATAAGTTATATTTTGGAATTTCAGAATGTAAAAAAATATTTTGTCCATTACTTAAGTTTGAAATTATGGTTGTTAAATTGATTATTAAAATTTACAAAGAAACTTAAAACAATGCATTATTAGAACTCCCCAAAACCAGCTATCTCGGCCATACTACTCAACTGTACCCAATTCCTCAGCATTTACCATTTTGGGGGTTGAAATAGGGTGCCATGAATTCCCGAGTGGCCCCTTTTATCCCGATTTTTTTTTTTTTTAATTTTAATTTATGTACATGCTGACATCATCACATATTGCCAGCATATCCAGCGGTGACCCCCCCCCCCCATTATTTTAGGCTTTGTCCAGATTATTTGTGCTAAGAGATATGGCCAACACCATGGCTAATAATAGCACATTTTTCCATATACATTCATTGCACTTTAAATAATTGTTATAGCCATTAATTATTAAAGAAGTTCTTTGGAAACCAGCTTGCAGTAGCTGTCAATTTCTTGTACCACATAAATGTTACAGCTGTTATGTAAATCTACCCGAGAGTCTAGGTGCATTTAATGAAATGTTAACAGCATTGCTTGGTTGAGTAACAAAGATAATTTTACTTTGCCAGGGAAGCCCGCATGACAAAGGTAAACAGTAGCAGAAACTCTAGAGGTTTCATTTTTATTAAGCAATTTTTTTTTTGCTGGGTACAGATCATGAAGGAAGTAACCCTCACCCAATACTATGATCATGGCATTACATGCCTCCTTCCCTTGTGGTAGTGAAGATGATGTGAAGCAGTGAGTGTGTGTTTTTATGAATGAAAAGAATCTGAGCGAGTAATTCTAGGAAACAAGGCCAGAGGGAGCAGGACAACAATGTATGTAAACACTGAAAACGCAGACTGAGTAGCATTTACTGACTTTACTATGATTTTCAGTGGGCAACGATGCAGGCCAGAGCCAGGGAGAGTTCAGCTTGGGCTGTAAGTAATAGTTTTGTTGTGGCATACCAGCTTTAGACATGAATCTGGTGGTGGGTGTTTTTTCAGCATATCCATGAAGCATGTTATTGTGACTACAGCCATCTAAACAACCCCTCCCCATATATGGCACATCAAACTTCTATGACTGTGTGTGTGTGTGTGTGTGTGTGTGTGTGTGTGTGTGTGTGTGTGTGTGTGTGTGCATTCAATGTGAGCTAAACATTTAGATCTGCTCTTATCCTAAACTAAAAAGGTTGATGACAAGGTAGATGGTTCCATCCTTTGGCATATGCTTGCTTTGAGATGGTATTAGTTGCTTCTCCATTTACAAATACAGCGCATTTCTCTGCAGTTAAGTACTGGCAAGCATTTGTGACCACAGAGGGGGGAGAGCTTGGATGGAAAACATAACTGCTGTTTCTCACGTTTTGCTAGACAGGTCTCCGCACTTCAGTTTTGCAGTCTGTCTTCTGGTAGTCACTAGTCTAGGTCTCCAACTGCTATGTTATGATTTTTCAGTCGTAATCCTACAGTTACTCATTCCAAATGCATAAGGAAGGGGAGATATTTCCTTGCATTCTTGCTACAAGAAATAAGTAGCATTTCTGTTTATTCTTACTATGTCTGAAATTCTGATGAAGTCCTAGTGAAGGATGAAAGTGCTTAACTCTAATTTTGTGCTGTAATAAATTTGGATTGTATCATCTTACTGCTGACTGCTTTGTGCTTGGGCCATCGTGGATTTTGGCAATTTTTTTACTAGTCGATGTTTGGATCCCACACTGTGCACACCTATTTTGGGGTTAATATTTCCATATGTACTTAATACTTCAAAAAATTAGTGACTTACAAATTGTTGTATGACATTAAGTGAAACCTTAGATGTTGCTGAAGAGTTGCTTTGATATTTGCACTGTAAGTTGCACATCTTGATATATATTCTGTATTATTTGTTTGGCTAATTATACAATTAAGCATATATTTACATATTTCTGTTTGTTTGTCTTTTTGGCTTTTCCCAGTTAGGGGTCGCCATAGCGGAACTCCGGCCTGCTAATGATTGGCAGTCGATTTTTATGGTGCTGAGTTGCCAACCCGACACCCAACCTTCAGCGAAGGCACGTCCATTCACGCATGTCTATCGGAGGCCATTCGACCACGGGGAGGACATGCAGACTCCACACAGAAGGCACTCCAGCCGAGAATCAAACAGGAGAACCTCTTGCTGTGAGGCAACGCTACCATTGTACCACTGTGGCTTTATATTTACATATTCACGGGGAGGACATGCAGACTCCACACACAGAAGGCACTCCAGCCGAGAATCAAACAGGAGAACCTCTTGCTGTGAGGCAACGCTACCATTGTACCACTGTGGCTTTATATTTACATATTCACGGGGAGGACATGCAGACTCCACACACAGAAGGCACTCCAGCCGAGAATCAAACAGGAGAACCTCTTGCTGTGAGGCAACGCTACCATTGTACCACTGTGGCTTTATATTTACATATTTCTGTAAATATCTCAATAAGCATTCATGTATAGAGGAATTTCTTGCTATTGTGAGATACACTATGTCTGGTTAACAAAAACTGACCTAACAATACATTTCTAGCCTGTATGGTTTTCAAGATATGGAAATTTGTGAAATTTTACAAAAAATAATCTGGGGTATATAATATATTACAATATTTACAGAAAAGACTGACTGTACTATTACCTCTGTAAAGACTCTCTTATAACATTGCTATTTGTACAGTTTTAATAGATTTTATTGTTTACAAAATATATTTATCTTATGCTTTTTGAGTTTATTTTTCAGAAAATGCTCTAGAATACAATGTGTGTACAGGCTACTAGAGGGGTGACACTTCACACCACATTAGTTTTATGCACGTATAAAGCTTTATAAAAGTTCAAATGTTAATGTAAATAAAACCCTAGTGTTCTACTTACAGTCCGTGCTAATTTTGTGTTTTGTAGCTTGTGTTTGAATATTTGTATTCCACAATTCCATTTTGAGTGGGTGGAGCCATATTATTATGCATGCAAATGTTATGTTAATTAACGTCTAGATTTTTGGCCAGTTGTACCTACTTTTCATCGGCCTTTGTCCATAGGCCTTTGTCCAGATTTTTGGTGTCTCCAGGTTGAGAGGTATGATCACACCATCAACACCAGAGCAAACATGAGTACACAGAGAGGACAAATTTATGATAAACTAATTTTGTCTCTGCAATAAGTAAGACTTCCTCAGAGTTGTTAAAACTAAACAGTTTTAGGAGTTCCCCACCAAAACATGATCAAACATTCAGTAGAATTGTGACTTTTAGTATCATATTTTAAATACTAAACTAAAAAGTGCAACATACTTACACCAAACAAGTAGTCAACAAAACCAGAAGATTCTGTGGGTAAAAAAGTCAATAATCACCAAATCCTTCCCTTTCACAACAGATGTAGAAGTACATGGTCCTCCTATTCAAGTTTTTGAAGGCCTCTGGACACAACAAATGACAGACCATTTATTCACTTTTCATAGTTTCTACAACTCTTGGAAGATTTGTTCATGTGGAATTTCTGGACATGATGACTTTAACCTTAGCATATCTTATACAGTATTACCTCACCAACAAGCTCATATTCTACCCTTTTTGGCCACTGTCATAGGTGTTTAAAAGCCTCATACCACACAGTTTATCATAGAATTTCCACTAGTTTTAAGCAAAAATATACATCCACATTCAGTAAAATCAAAGCCTTTTGGCCTCTGACATTCTGTAAGCTTACAAAAAATGCTCGATTCCCTTCATATCTTCATCCTTGCAGATAGTTTTCTACTATGTATTCCAAAAATTACAAAGCAACTTGTGAAACAATATACCATGTCACAAGTGTATATGTCACTGACAGAACCCATGTACCGTGGTAGTTTGCACTTCTTTGTACAGGTCTTGTAAACCTGATCTCCATGTTAGATAAAATTCTTAAAGTCAGGTATCACTCCACTACCGTTGTAGGCTACCTTAATAGGCATCTACTTTTATACTGCTGTCGACCCAACCATTACTCCTCATAAGGTTTACAGGGATGGTCCAATAACTTGGCGACCTATCAAGTGACCTGCTTCAGGTAGTTCTTTATGGAATGCATTCAGTCTATCTCAGCTCACTACACTGGAAAATGGTGGCAAAACAGTGAAGACCTGTAAACTTCAGTACAGATAAACTCAACAGCTTTTGATAATGAAGGCTTCAAAAGATAAATTAAACTTCATTTGGAAAATGTTGACTTCAAAGCAGAAACAAGTTAATGCTATGTAATGTACATGCACATGAACAAGTTAGACTTTCTGTCTATAAATAAAGGGATAACAACGGTTTCAAACTGCCAGTAACTGATGATGCACAATGTTTCAGAGTACTGCAACATTTTATCACTCAAGCAAAGCCAGGAAAACCACAGAGATATTAAGTAACAGTAACAAAATTAATTATAATTTCAGCATAATTAATTGTACGTGTGAATTTCATAACAAGCTCTGCCATCAGTGGGTTAAGTTAGAGTATTAGGGGGTCCAAACTGATGCAACAAGATACAGTGTGTTGAGAACTAAAACTACAACTTGAAAAAATTAAAAGGGAATTGTATATACCAGAGGTGAGAAATAACACCTCAGTATTATAAGCTCAGCAGCAGATGCACATAAATATTCTGATGTTAAAGCAAAACTATTTATTTTAAAGTAAAGAAAAATTTTTGAACATTATATTCTCGAAAAGGAGGCCAGGAAGCAAGTGAAATACTTTATGCATCATGCCAGGCTGAAAATCATGGCTAAACACTGCAATTTTAGATACAATTTTTATTAACGCTCTAGTTAGGAGACAACTCTTGGAGGACAGGATCATTCACCAACTTGTCAGAATATAGCAAGTTAAATAAGGTGTGTGTAGAGCAAGACAAGGGCAATACAAATAAAAGATAAAAAATATAAATCTGCTGACATACAATAAAATCAATGCTAATTGTAAAAAAATGTGCATTCCACTAGAATACAAACTGTGTCACTTTTGTGGAAAGATGACCTATTTTGCAAAATGGTGCTGATCAAGCTCACGAGACAACCATCCAGAAGGACACTAAATGTCAATCACACTAATAATGCAAAAAAATCATTCAAGTCACAAGTAGTGCAATTATCTACAATAATTAATCATGAATTCCACTATTACAAATGTATCATACGAGCTTCACTGCAAACATAGAAGGGAGTCCAAATGGACAGATGATAAATCAACAAGCAAAGGAGACTAGCATTACTGGAATTAAATTCATCAAGTCTTGGTGAGCACCTTCAAGAGTTGGATACAATTTTTACAAAATCTTATCAAAACGACACTGATATGCAAACTGTGTTTACATATCATATATCATGAAGAAGTAGGTTAAAAAAAAAAAAAAAAAAAAAGACAGCTGGGTTCACAAGTCCCAGGATAAAAAAAAATGCCAAATCCTGGAATGTACACTGCTGCCAGGACTGGGAAAAAAAAAGACTGCGTAGAATCCTCAAAATCAGAAACATTCCTATAACGGAGTTAGGCCAAGCTTAGGGGAAGGATGAATTGGCCTCCCTGTTGTAGAAGGTAGTAATCCACAAAAATCACAAAAACTAATAGGACAAAAAAGACCCATAAAGATGACAGAGTGGACTACTTAGGATAAGAAAGAAATTATGCATCGATAGGTGTTATGCGAGAAGCCCAGAACTTCCAGACAGAAGGCATTCAAAAAGACTGAGATAGAAATTAGAGGAAAGAAAAATACTTGCAGAAGAAAAACCGCCAAAAACTTCAAATGCAAATTTGTGTTCATTAATACAACAGGTCTGTGAAAAAACTTATATAGACCAAGAGAATTTGAGACATTTGGAAAAGGAAGTGTGAAAATAGAAAACAAAACAGAGAATTTAATAATGCATAAAAAAACATGGACACAGGAAAGCAAGACAGATCTGACATGGTACAATATTTATGCAAATTAGATAGCCAAACTAATCAATACAAAAAAGCAGCTCCAAAGCTATTTGAAGTGAAATACAGGCAAAGATGCCTAGATATGGAAAATTTCAAAATACAAAAAATAAGATCAGAAAGGGGGAATACAGAACATCAGTTTAGTAAAGCAGAATTTAAAAGAAATAGAAGATGAAAGTTATGGCATACCTGTGAAGTGAAGGACTTTATGTAGAAAGCCTAACATAGGTTTTGTTACAGCACGATGGATCAATGAGTCCACAAAGGAAAAAGAAACAGGTGGATTGGGAGACATCTGAAGAATACATATGGGCATAGGAAATAAAATGATATTTTATATGATGCAATATTTATTCAAAGGAGAAAGACACACTAATCAATACAAAAAAGGAACACCAAAGATAATTGGAGAGAAATATAGGCAAGGGCATCTGGATATGGAAAATGTCACTATACAAAAAATAATAAAACAAAGGGGGAAGTGGAAAAGAGGGTTGGTAATGGAGAAATTAAAGAAGCAGAAACTGGAGTTATGGATTACCTGCAAAGTGAAGGAATTAGTGTAGAAAATCCATCTCTAGTAACATGAAAGGATGATGGAAAGTACAGTTGTGTACACTTACCATAAATGTAGATGTTTGAGTGCATTCACTGTTACAGTCCTGACTTGTGGAATTTCCTGTTGTGGAAGCCCTTGTCCAGCCCGACTATCACAATAAAAATCTCCCTCCTCCTAAGGCTGGCGGATGCCCTACCCTGCCCTGATGTCAGTATGCTTGGGTATAAAGGGAGACAGCCGGCACCATGACATTGGTCTTTTTCTTGCCATCAGAGTACGAAGCAGTGTTTCGGTGCATCAGTCCATCCGCACCAGACAGAAGTCTTCTAAAGGTAAGTACCCCAACTGGGGAACTCTTTTTCTTGCTTTAACTCATGTCAGATAAAGTTAACAATTGTCTCCACTGTGGTAAGCAAATCCCACACAGAGACTTTCATTCCTTGTGTGTCACCTGTCTAGGCCTGGATCACAACTTTCCTAGTTGCCATTTTTGAACTTGTTTCAATTCTGGGACTACCAGCTGTAGGGTTGAAATCTTAGCTAGGCATCTTAACCTCCCATCTTCCTTGCATCATTTGATGGTGTCTGCCAGTTGTCCCAAGGTTGAGCTCCCTAAGCATAGGAAGGACAAGGAAAAAAGACCTAAACTTGGGGCCTCAGATGACAACAGTTCAGTCTGCCAGTCCCCCAAGGCTCATTATCGCTGAGGAAACTGAGGCGCTTTTGCAACCCCCTTCTGTAACTGAGGTGGTGGGGCAGAGACTTCTTTCAAGACCTGTATGGAGTCTAACATGCTGTTGGGTCCCTCAACTTCAGCACAGGCCTTGGTTTTCAGTTTGTTGTTCGGGTCCAAAGTTGCTCAGCAGCCCTGGGTTCTGATGAGTGATCTTTTACCATCGACATTCCTTCGAGGCATCAGCTCACATCAGTTCTGCCTTACAAAGAGACTGGCGTCAAGATTGCGGATGAACATAGGCCCAAGGCCAAAGCTACCTCTAAGTTATATCAGCAGAACCTGGTCAGGTTAGCTGAAGACCTTCTTTCTTTAGTCAGAGCTAGGCAACCCCCTTTGGAGTCTTCCCCAGGGAAAAGGAGAGGGATCCCTACCCCTGAAGTTTTCTCTGAACCTCCTTATTCAGATGAGAATTCTAGGTGCATAGGTGCATCTGCAATCCTGATGCCAGTCTCTTTGTAGGGTGGTCAGGATTGCAACAGTGAAACATGAAGGAAGAATAGTTGTGTAAAATATTACCATAACCATATATGTCTTTCTCTTCCATGTTGCAGTATTACCAACACTTGGGTTCTCCTCTCTTGCTACCCAAATGTCCGGACAATATACAAAAGCTTGCATTCACTTTTGGGTAAGTAGGGCATCTGACATTGGCCTAGGGAACATGAGCCATAAAAGTGATGTCCACACTTACCAGACCTCAGAACTGAGTGACCCAGTCAGACCCCAGTCCAAGGAAACTGTGCAAGTCCAATGCCAGCCAGTTAAATGGAAAAAGAGGGGAAGAAGGGAGGGAAGGAATACTGCAACATGGAAGAGAAGGACATCTATGGTTATGGTAACATTTTACACAACTATTCTATGTCCTATTCTCATGCTGCAGTATTCAACACTTGGGTGAGTGCCAAAGCTCACTGGGAAGAAGAGGGTGGTGGCTTGGAAATATTTTCTATAAATCCATGCAGGACTGCCCTGGTGAATCCAGCCCTGGATATGAAAATGCCCAATTTGTAATGCTTGGTAAAGGTGTGGACAGAGGACCATGTATCTGCCTCAAATTGTGGCAGTGTTCAAACCTTTAAAGAAAGCTTCAGATAAAGCCATAGCCCTAGTGGAGTGTGCTTTAATTTTTGACCCTAAGGATTTCCCAAGGTATGCATAGCAGAAGAAAATTGCTCTGGAAATCCAGGCTAAAATTGTCTGCTTTGTCACAGCTTTCCCCACAGCTCTGGGATGAAAGGAGAAACAATTGGTCATTTTCCGATATGTTTGGTTTTGTCCAGATAGACCCTAAGCTGTCTATGCACATCAAGAGAATGTAAGACTCTCTCACTGTCACCCTGAGGGTGAGCAAAAAAAGGTGGGGAGGTGAATGGCTTGGTTTAAGGATAGGTCAAGGACTACCTTGGGCATGAAGGAAGGGTTGGTCCTAAAGCTTACCCTGGCCTTTGTGAAAGATTAGAAAAGGAGGGATGGCTATGACGGCCTGTAACTCAAACTCTTCTAGCTGGAGTCAGGCCAACTAGTAGTACTGTTTTCCAAGTGCAGTGTTTCAGGGAGGCCCTAGAAACTGGTTTGAAGGGAGCCACCATGAGCTTCGCCAAAACATAATTCAGGTCCCAGGGTGGAGGGATGGCTTTCCTTGGGGGGGCCTGAGATACAAAACTCCCCTTAACAACAGCTTAGCAGGCAATTGAGAAGCCATTGGAGGATCCAGAGGCAGACAAGCAGAAATTGCAGCAAGGTGGACTTTAACAGAGGAGTAAACTAATCCTGACTGCAAGAGTTCACACAAGTATGACAGAACCAAAGGGACATCACCCTGGAAAAGTTCCAACTGTCTTTGTAGACACCATGAGGAGAATCTTTTCCGTTTAGACATAAGATCTCATTGCATTAGGTTTCCTGGCCTCCTGCAGGACAGAGAGGACATCCTCATTGTAAAGGTGTCTGTAAGGGATCAAAATTCTATCACCCACACGGAAAGATTCAGAGATTGTTGGTGTGGGTGTATTAGTGATCCCCTTGTCCTGTGTGTGAAGGTTCACTCATTGAGGTAACTTGTGGAGATTGCCCCTGCCTAAATGCAGAAGGACAGGAAACCACTACTGTCTTGGCCAAAAGGGAGTCATCAACAAGTATATGGTTTGTCCTGTTGAACTTTCAGCAGGACTTTCTATAGAAGTGGAAGGGGGGATGCATACAGAAACATCCCCTTCTGAGAGACTGAAAAGGCATCTGTTGCCCTTACCAGGGGATGTGGCAGCCTGATGCAAAAGGATGGAAGTTTGTCTATTCACAGATGAGGCAAACAGAGAGGTATACCCCATTTCTGGACTATGTCCAAGAACACATCCCTGTAGAACATCCATTTGTGGGGCTGTGGCATGGACCTGCTCAATGTGTCTGCCTGTGTATCCTGTTCTGATGGGATATACACAGCCTGTAGTGTGACTCCCTGTGTTGCGGCAAGATCTCACACTTGGAGAGCTAGTCTGCATAGCAAGTAGGATTTTGTTCCCCCCTGCTTGTTCACATACCACAGAACTGTAGTATTGTCTATGAACAATTTTAGTGGGCCCCATTTCAGTGTATGCTGGAATGCCTTTAAGGCCAACAAAATTGCACTCATCACTCTGATATTGATGTGTTCCTGTCTGAAGGAGTCTGGCCAAGTGCCCTGGACTCTCAATAAACCCATGGCTGCTCCTCAGCCCAGATCCAAGATATCCCTGTACATCTCCTACACTGGTAGAGGAGGCTGTAAGAGGAAGTCCTGGGTTGCAGCTCACTTGGTCCACCAACCATTGAATCTTTTTTTTCAGGTAAGGCAGGAAAGGGATTTTGTACTCTAAAGGATGAGAGCGCTGTGTCCATATAGACCTTAGGTACCATAGTAGATCCTTCATGTGGTGCCTTTCCAATGGTAACATGGGAATGGTTGATGTCATGTGACCCAGGAGTCTGACTTACTGCCTGACAGTCAAGTCTGTGGGCTTGGAGGACAGTAAGCAGGTGCTGCTTTGAACTATCCACCTTTTGGGGTGGCAGAAAAGCCCTCATGACATCCGTTCTTATCCTGCACCCCAGGAAAATCTGGGAGGTGGTCAGGTTGGACTTGAGATAATTTATCTTGAAGCCCAGTGCTTGCAGGAATGAAATTACTGTTTTTACATGACTTTGCAGGGATTATGCGCAGTCTGCCTGGATAAACAGGTTGTCTAGGTAAGGAAAAATTTGAATCCCTAGGGTCCTGCAGAAGGCCACCACTGATGACAAGCACTTGGTGAAGACCCTTGGTGCTGTAGAAAGTCCAAAGGGCAAGACACAGAAATGAAAATGTGAGGAGGATAAAGAAAAGTGCAGATATTTACTGTAGCTGAGCCTTATTGGGATGTACAGGTAGGCATCCTTGATGTCAAGGGTGACAAAGAACCTTTGAGGAAAGGTCAAGGGGAAGAGGGCCCGCAGGGTGAGCACTCAAAAGGTGGGTACTTGCAGATAGAGATGGGAAAGATCTAAAATTGGACCCCAGGGGCCATCTTTTCTTGAGACTAGAAAAAGTCTTCAGTAAAAACCCTTTCTGAGATAGGGACAGATTGAATTGTTTCCTGGGCCATAAGGTTGTCTATAACTGGCTGAAATCATGGAAGTTGTTCTTTGGGGGGGTTGTGGAATGCCTACCTGCCTGTGGTGTTTTTCTATGCAGGGAGGCAGTGAAAGAGCCTTAGGGGATAGGGGGATGGAGTTGATGGGTTGTTTTAAGGATGGCAGGTAGTTACAGACTACCTGCTCTGTCTTGAAATGGAGGCTTCTGGGCTGGAGTCTGTGCAAGCCTGAAAGGTGTGGCTTGCTTCCTGGCAGTCTTTCTGCTCCTAGAAGGAGGAGGGGGTGCAGAGTGCTTCTTGATGAACTGGGTCTTTGAGGTGTAATTTCTGTTGAATTTGGGGATGGGAGATGCAAATAAGTGTTTGAAGTCATGCAACTCCTTCCCCTTTTGCTGCAGAGTCTTGAATAATTTCACCACCATTGTCCCGTGAGTTATCCAGGGGTGCATCTAAGAGTTTTGCCCTGATATCATCAGGAAGTGGCTGTAACCTAAGCCAGAAATATCTCCTGAGCATAGAAGCAGATGCAGCAGACCTGTCAGAGGCTTCTGCTGTATCGTAACTGCACTTAATGGAGTGCCTTGTGACATGTAAAGATAAAGGCATAAGGCTGGAAAGACGAGCTTTGGCTGGAGATTCTGGAATTTCACTGGGAAGTTTTGTGGCCTGTCCTAAAAGGGCTAGGGCATATTTGGACACGTGGGTTTGGTAATTTATTGCCCTAAATGCCAGGGAAGAAGCAGCATAGACCTTTTTCCCAAGGCATTCCATGGCCTTACAAACTTTGTCTGTGGGGAGAAGTGAGGAGGATGGAAGGAGCTTGGAGGCTTTATCAGTTGACACAGACAGTGCCAGGGTACCAAGAATCTGGTCCCCTCAGGGACCTTGTAGAATCTGTCAGGCCTTCATGAAGCAGGAGGCTTGCAGTCTGGGTTGATTGGTGCTGCACTGAAAGCATCCAGAAATGCAGGTAGTACAGGGGGAACAGCTGAAAGGGCAGGGGAATCCATCTGAAGAGGTTAGTAGTACCTCTTCTGTACCACAGTCATTTCAGAGGAATCCCACTTGAAATGCTCCCTCATCATTGAAATAGTCTCCACAGAGGTAAGGTCTTTGCCTGGGAATATGTTTCTGCAGATTCTTCTTCAGAGTTGGTGTAGCCAAGGGGAGATGGCATTTGTGAAAAGTAGTAGAGGGAATTCTCTGAAGATGAGTCAGAGGATTCCTCAGCTTCAGACTGGGAAGGGTCCAAGCCCTGAGGCATAGGACTCATTACAAGAGGAGGTTCACACGAGGCTAAGGCTGTAGCATGCCTCAGAGCCATAAAAGCAATAAATAGGCTTTGAGAAAAGACCTGCCAATCTGGCTGGCTCTCAACTTCTGGTCAAACATGTTTCCTTTTCTTTTGAGGGAAGGCCTAGCGGGCATCTGGGCCAAGGTAGACCTGGATTCAGAAGCCTGTGAAGTAGTGGAGGGATCCATTTGAGTAGCTGGTATGAACAGAGGTCCCCACCTCACCGTCGGAAGCAGATGTCTGCCTTACCTCCGAGGATGTGTCATCTGTGCTGGGGTCTGCATCTTTCACACTGGTACCCCCATACCCATATCGGCTGCAACTGAGAGTTCCTCCAGGCTGTCAGCCACAGGAGGGACGTCAGGTGGAGGAGGTGCAGCTACAAACTCAGGCCTAATAACCTTGGCCTTTTTCTTAGGCGGCTTGGTGGGCTGACCAGACGGTCCCTCCATACCCAAATCTAAGCACTTAAGGTGCTGGTTCTCAAGGTACATGTTTAACGTGTGCAGATGGCTGCACAGTATTTTTGGAACGGAGACCTGGCAGATGGAGCAGGACTTATGGTCATGCATAGGCCCTAAACAAAAAAGGCAAAGCTCATGGGCATCTCTATGGGGGGATCTGACTACCACACCTACACTTTCCCTTCCTGGATGACATGAAGCTACACACAATGCAGTGATCAAAAGAAATGTCCCCAGTGGGGTACTTAGAGAAATTTTGATCAGATGGCTGGTATGGCATGAACAGCTGTTTGACTAGTGGCAGAGGAGTTCTGAGGTCTGATATATGCAGACGTCACTTTTATGGCCCATGTTCCCTAGGCAGTCAGACATCCCATGTACCCGGAAGTGACTACAAGGTTTTGTATACCAGCCAGACATTCAGGTAGCAAGAGAGGAGAACCCAAGTGTTGAGAATACTGCAACATAAGAACAGAAGGACATCATTAATGAGTCCCCAAAATTAAGGAGAAACAGGTGGAATGGAAAGCATCTGATGACTTATCACATGAAGATACTCTGCAGCCTTCAGTAAGAAATCAGCACAAAAGTTCAGTTGAAGCTCCACAGCAAGGGAAGGAGCAGGAAACACTGGTAACTCTGACGCAATCAATGTTGTGGAGTGATAGGCCAGTGAGTTCTCATGTGAAGCAGCAATGAATGATGTAGGATGTAGCTGAAGAGAATGTCACAGAAGATGTTCTGGAACTTTCTGTAGAATGCCCACAGGAAAAGGAGAACAAAGAATGCACCATCAGTTTAGAAGAAAATGATTTAAGGGAAGAGTTACTTGATTTAATAGAGATGGATAGATATATGGCTTGGGTGCGTTCTGTGCAGAGTCTGCATGTCCTCCCTGTGGTCGTGTGGGTTTCCTTCAGGTGCTTCGGTTTCCTTCCACATCCCAAAGACATGCTGTAGGTGGATTGGACACTAAATTGGCCCTAGGCATGAGTGCGTGTATGTGTGTGCCTTCTGTGGAAGGTTGGGCGCTGGGCTAGCAACTCGACACCGTAAAACTCCACTGTCAATCATGAGCGGACAGGTGATCTGCTGTGGTGACCCCGAACTGGGACAAGCCAGAAGAAGAAGAAGATATAATAAGATCAATTAGATTACAGAAAGTAAAAAAATTAACACAGTAATCAAGACTATTAACATAAATTTAAGTGATATAACAAACGTAAACAGGATATATTAATGTGTAGCTAAATTAATAACATAAGTCTTGGCACAAAACACAGGGCAGTAAGGGAAAGGAAAGGAAGAAATCAAATGTCATCATGGAAGTATTGAATGATGAAAACTATAAAGAAATTAAAACAAGAAATGTTACTGTTAGAAGTTACAGAAGGAACAGAACAACAAAAATACTTAGGACAGATGTGATAAAAGCAATGCGCAGTATCGGAACAGCCTATTGTAGATTATTCCAAATAGTAAACTAAAGACATCAGCAAAGGCAGAAAAAATGTAGAAGATATGCAGAAAAATGTAAAGGAAAAGTACACAATAAACAATTCACTGATGAGCCAAAAAGTTTTATAGAGAATTGGCAAACAAAGCAAAAAGAACAGAAATGCTGCCAAAAAAAAAAAGGCACATTGTGGAGAAATATCTATGAAGACCTTGTGGAACACAACATGCTGAATGGATAGAAGTAGTAAAAGAAACGTTAAGAAGTTCAAATGTACAGGATATGAAATGGGATGAAGCAACAACCAGAGAAATTGAAACAAAATTAAGAAAAGCTCCTAAATGGAAAACCCCAGGCCCAGATGCAGTACCCAACTTCTGGCTAAAACGATTAACATATTTACAAGTAGATTTAGCTCTAAGTACTTATATGTGCATCCCAAACAGACACTGACCTGGTTAACAACAGGAAGAATGGTATTCCTCCCTAAGAGTGAACCTGCAAGCTACCCTAAAAACTACAGACCAATAATTTGCCTTCCGATGACTTACAAACTATACACTGGAAACCATTCCAACAGAGTTTATAGTCATTTAGAAAAAAAATCAATATAACAGAAGGGTAACAAAAGAAAGTGATATGGAATAAAGGATAATTTGTTGTTAAGGTCATAATGGAACATTGTAAAAAGGGGAAGAATCCAAGTATGGCATGGAAAGAATACAAAAAAAAAAAAAACACGACACCATCTGACATTAACGGATAAAGGAATGCTTATAAATGTATAACGCACCCTACAATAATCAATTATATTACACTGACAATAAAACAGTGGCAAACCACTCTGCAGTTAAGCCATGATAAAGGACAAAGTATTATTGCAGGGATAAAATTCAAAGGGGAATATTCCAGGATGACTGTCACCACTGCTCTTTTGTCTTGCCCTTAACACATTAAGCTGTCTGCTTAACAGATTAGGTCATGGTTACAATTTATTCCCAGAAAATAACAATGTAAAAAGATTTTTCTTCTCTTTGTCGATGATTTAAAACTGCATAGTTCATCTGATGATGAGCTGGAATCACAACTGCAAGTGGTCAAACCTTTTGCAAATGATAAAAGAATGTAATTTGGTCTTGATAAATGTGCAAAAGGAAGGTTAATATTGGTGACCTAGGATAGTGGACTATATACATACACGTTGGTTAAGTCCACTGAACATGTGTGAAAAACAGACAAGTGCAGGTTCTATAAAACAGAACTGTAAACAGTTGCACATCTTGTTACTGGATGTGATACACTAATGGCAGAGGGTCTGTATACTACGTATAATCATAATAATGTGTTAAGATTGTTATTGGAGATTGTGCAAACACTACAATATTGAAGTAGCTGAGAAGCATTGGAAACATGAGCTACAAAGCATTGCTAAGAATGATGAAATTTACATCTCATGGGATCACCCATTACGAACAGTTGAAAAAACAGATGTGAGAAAACCAGATATAGAACTTCACGAAAAGACAATAAAAGTAGCATTGATCATTGAAATTGCTACAGCCAATTATTACAGTGTCTTGCGTAAAGAGACATAAAGCCATAATGTACCAGGATTTGCAAGCAGAAATTAAAATAATATGGAAGAAGGATACCCTGACAGTTGAAATAGTAGTAGGAACAATGGGTCTCACAAAAAAAAAAATTAAATTGTATTTAGATCTACTACCAACACACGTAACTCCATATGAATTGCAGGAGGACTAAATTCTGGGCACATTGTGGGTGCTACGAGGAGCACTTCTGCCTAACATCAAAGACTGAAACAATACTAATTTCATGAAATGCAATCATACTTCGACTTAGGAATGGGGCCCATTTCCATCAGGGTATTCGAAACCTAAAAGACTTGTAGAAATTAAACAATACATATCTGCCAATTAAGACAATATTTCAAAAGAAAAAATGCATCCTCAACTAATAGCAAAATTAGGACAGGCTTATGATACATGAGGAAATGAGAGATCGTTATTGAACTACATCAGTGCAAAGATGTTAGATGCAAGTTATATATATAGGTGAATTCAGAAAACTTTGAGTTAAATGTTTATAGACATATTATGAAACAAGAAGTCCATTAACATTAACTCTACTCCCACAGAGACATTTTTATAACCATTAAAAACAAAGCAAAAAAAAAACCTTGACTAACGGAGATGCCAATATCATAGACAAATATAAAAATGGAAGGAATGTGTCAACATAGTGCGAGTAACAAAAGTCTAATATAGCTGAAGAATATTTTTCATTGCTTGTAATTCCCTTCTCAAATCAATAACTTTTGAGAGAGAAGGGAGAGACTGACTGACAGAGGTGATAATGGAATACTGTAGAATGTTAAATAAATCTTTTAAAGTAATGTATAGCATAAATAGACAAGTAGAATGGAGACTTTTTAAAAAAGAAATATGATGTCATTAGCAAATAATTCACTATTTCTAGTAATGGGAGTTCCTACTAAGAAGAATCAAGTTAGCAACACCTCAAGGCTTTACATGAAAGGGTATAAAAACCACACACAACTCACCAAATGACAAAACAAATCCCTCAGAGTGATAAGATCTGTTTTTGTAAAACTGAAGAAAAAAAGCACTGCCAGTTCAAATGCATCAACTGCCACAACTGTGGACAAAATTAAGTAGCAATTTTTATGGTCCTTTGTTTAATGCTGAATACTTGTTAGACATCAAATATTTATTAGCCATTACTGGCTAGTGATTATATACCACCATGCAGTCAGTACAGTGTTATCACTAAATTTCAAACTCCAAATCATGGTAGTAATAGTCCATATTTTTTCTCCCACAGCTAATAATCAGCTGCCACCAACTCCTCTCCTTATTCACCATGTCCATCAGACCTGGCTTAGCCTCTCCCTAATCTTGGGTTGGTGAGGAGACTAAGAATGCTGCTGCAGCATTATACCACTGCTGGGGAATGTGCTGCATCTCTCACTATCGCACAGCAGCCGTCAGAGCTCTGCTACTGCCACCTTCCAACTAAGCAGCCTACTGCTTATGCAACACAGAGCTTGACAAGCTCAGAATCCTGCTTTACCAAGCCTTGGCTGCTAATCTCCTCCATGCTGGCTGAACTGACATTAGGTGTTCACTCCTATCCTCTCCCCACCACCTTGCATGCTGCTAACTGAATGCAGGTTATCTTTGGTACAAGTAAGGGCTTTATCCCAGTAGTCTGTATACTGGCATAACTCTGAGAAATGACAGCGGCCCAGCCATCCATGCCAGCAATTTTTTTTTCAAATATTGGTTTTTGCAAGATTTATACAAAGGAAAAACATAACAAAAAACATAATATATTATATACAGAAATCAGTCTGCTATACAAAGAGATTGTAACAATGTGAGTAAGCATACATACATATTCTACCATAGCAAGGCAATAACTAGGAAAATAAAATAAAAGGAGGAGGATGATTAACTACTATCCTAAACACCCAGGGTTGCTATACCAAAACACAAACCTTAGGGATAGATAGTAATAAAGAGACCCCCTTATAATAACTAATGTGATATAAGATAAGATATAATTATCTTTAATTAACCAGAGGATGAATAATGGTTAGAGGAAAACATGTATGTCTGATTTATGAGTAAAATGAGAGAGGAAAGGGGGTATATTGTTCGAATAATACTATTTACAACTTGGATGCCTTGACAAGTGTATAAAGGGACATCTCACTAAAGTGATTAACAATAGAGTATTGTCAGTATTTATTTGTTATAAGACTAGAAAATTTGCACACAAAGGTCTTCATAGATTATGTTTATAGTAATTAATGCTGTATGATGATTACTTTGAATTAAGTCAAAGAGACTGCACCAGTAGTTCTGGAAATAGTTGTTTTCTTTTTACTGCTAGATCAAAGTTTATGTGCAGATATAAACTTAATTGCCATTGTTTTAAAATTCTCCCAAGAGATTCCCGAGGGGTTTACCCAGTACTTAGCTATAAAGTATTTGAGAGGTGCACACAGTTATTAGGATGCATCTCCGGACTCCTGTTAAAGGTTTAGGAATTATATTCAGGATTGTGGTTTGCCAGGAGAAGGTAGTCTTGTCATAGCCCATTTTTTCCAGTTGAGGTCTAAGAGAACACCATAATTTATATATGTTTTACAACTCCAGAAGATGTGGAGTATATCTGCGTGCTGGAGTGAACAGAAAGGGCATGCTTGACTAGATTTTTGTTGTACCCAAATTTTAATAGGACTGCTGGAGTATAGTATCAGTTATTATTGATCACAAGCTGGATATAAATTAAATTCTTAAAAGAGGTTAGGATTTATGGTGTTCCGAATTGCTTCATATTTGGACTCGGTAGAAATTTCACCTTGTATGTCATTCCAGTATTTGGAGTATAGAAGCGATTGTTGATATTTGATGTTTATTAAGAGCTTGTAGGCATGAGATAGCATTTTGTTTCTAAGGGGAAAGGGTTTTGATAATTGATTGTGTTAGAACTACATTCTGCTCGCTCACTTTGGTGTTAGCAATTTTTTGTTTTAATAATGAATTAAGTTGTCTTAACATGGGGTCATATCTACTTGGGGCCCTAAAGAGTTCTTTGACAGCAGCAAAGTTCTTAGGATTGCAAAATTGCCACACCATGGCGTTTTTAATTATGGGAAGGCTAGACAGGTCTATCATGTTGTTTTTGATTTTTATATTTGGGTTTAGGTAAATTGGTTGGAGAACAAGGAGAGTATCCTGTAGATTAACACGGTGCACCAATGCTTGAAAGATGTTCATTTTATGTTTTAATGCAGGCAGAATTTTAGATTTGTATTCACTGTTAAGCATTAAATATGGGATAGAGTGAGGGTTTAATTTAAGTGATTGTATATACTTGAACCAGATTGTGACCCAGATTGGGGTCCATGTATCAATTGATGGTTCATAGTTCGTAACTTGAATAAAACTGTTTGCATTTATTATACTGTAGTATAGATTAAAATCGGGGAGGCTCAAACCACCTTTTTCATTTGGGAGTATTCGTTTTTTATGAGAGATTCTGGTCGTTTTAGGTGAACCAAAGGAATTTAGAGATGGTGGGTTTCCATTTTATTGAAAAAAATTTAGGGTATATTTAAGTTTATGGAGTTTAGATGAAATAACATCCTAGGGAGAATGTTCATTTTAATGATAGCAGTTTTTGACAGTAAGGATAAATTGATATTTTTCCATCTGGATAGGTCATTGTTTATTTGTTCCAAGACTTTACTCAGGTTTGCTTCCATTAAATCCTGAAGTGTGTGCATAAAGTTTATTCCTAAATATTTGATTGAATATTTGACAGGTATGTCAGACAGGATACTTCTGTTTACGAGGATTTAATGGGAAAATAGAAGATTTTTGTCGGATTTAGTTTATAATTTACAGCAGCAGAAGAGAAACTTAATGACTTACTAATATTATGATGACCACTATTCCGGAGTTCAAAGTAAATGTTTAAATCACCTGCAAAGACTGAACATTTTATCTCTATGTTAAAGACTCTTGGTACATGGTTATAGGTTTTTTGGTTAATAAGTAGGAGAGGTTCAAGAGAAATATTAAATAGATATGGTGAAAGGGGGCAGCCCTGTCTAGTACCATTAGTGATTTTAATAGGGTGGGACATTGTTTTATTGATGTACAGAGAGGTAGTAGCATTGTTGTAAAGCATTTTTATAGTGTTAATCATAAATTCAGGAAGGTTGAAGTATTGCACGGTAAAATATAAGAAGTTTAGGTCCACATTGTCAAACGCTTTAGTGGCATCGAGGGTAAGTGTGTATCTCGGGTGATTATTTTTTAGGAATAACATCGTTGTGTCTAAAGTGAGGGTATTGTCGCATAGTTGTCTGTTTCATGAAACTTAATTACTCAGGGGGAAATAATTGACGCCAGAACTTTCTGCATTCTACTTGCTAGGATAGACGTCAGAATTTTAACACCTATATTAATGAGGGCAATGGGTCTGTAGCTAAGAGGGTTTCAAGATGATAATTGTTTCAGAGTTGTTCATATATTTATCAGTAAACCCCTTGAGGATGATGTAGTTGTAGAGGTTAAGAAGTATTTCAATAAGTTGATAATTAAGAATTTGGTAAATTTCACCTGTAAAGCTATCTGGTCCTGGTGCCTTGTTGGGTTTGAGCTTTTTGATAGTTAACTATTTGATTAATTGTTATAGGACTAGCTAACAGATTATGTTGTGTGTCACTTAATTTGGGAAAGTTTAGCTTATCGATGAATTCTTCATAGATGCCCTTATTACTGTGATTTTTCGGGTTGTAAATTTCAGTAAAGATATCTGTAAAGGAATTAACGTCATAATTATTGTGCAATGTTTTTCCTTTATACTTTAACTCGGATATATTGTTTGGGCCATCTCTGATGTTTTATTAGTTTGGCCAGTGTTCTAGAGCGGGTTTGTGCCCATTCTGAGAATCCATGCAGGAGTCTTAATTCGACTAAGGATTGGTTTTGTTGATGAAAAGAGTATATATTTGTTTTTGAGTCTCATGTAGTTTATTTTCTAGGTCCAGAGTATTTATTTTGAAGTTGTAAATCGATGATCTCGTACTCATTAGTGAGGTCAGTGATGTACCTTTGCTCCTTTTTTTTTTTTTTAATAAAAGGATGTTTTTTGTATAAGTATCCCTCTGATAACTTTGGCAGCAGCCCATTGAACATGAAAACGGGATGGAGCACATACAGGATTCATGCTCAAACTGTTTCAGATATTGGTTAATTTTGTTTACATCATCATCTTTTTTAAAGATATTAATATTTAATGACCAAGTGGGACTGCTGCCGCGGCCATTAAGGTGTCGTGTTGGGTTGATACTCAGGGATGCATTAAAGTGATCTGAGATAGATCTTGCCTCAAGGGCAAAATTATTAATTTTATTTGAGAAGACATCCGAAATTAGGAAAAAGTCAATTCTAGACCAGACTTTATGAGATGCTGAGAAGTAGGTATATTTGTCTGCCGTTCTATCATGATCAAATATTTGGAATGGGTTAATTAAGCTGAAATTATTTATCAGGTCATGAATAGATAGTCAGTTGGGGGGGGGGGGCAGGGGTTGTTTCCTGTTCTTGTTTGAGCTGTCATTCAAGGGGTCAATAAGTGCATTCCAATCCCCGCCTATAGTAAAGAAATGGTTGTTACGATTGTGAATTTCATAAAGAAAAACTACTGGTTTGTAAATGGACTACACACGTTTAGGAAAAGTATAGGGCAGTTTAATTAGGGTAAGAACAGGAAAATAGACACCACCAACCATTAGCGTTTGATTTAGTGGTTAAAATTTCCTCAGGGAAGGTTTTTTTAAATAAGATGGCAGTACCTTTAGATGAAAGACTATTTCCAGCTGATATTATATGTTTGATCCAGTTTCTTTTGCTATCATTATCCCATTGGTCATTTGTCAGGTGTGTCTCTTTGTAGAAAGAAAATGTTAGAATTATCCTGGTAAATTAGGTGCATAATCAATTTCTTTTTTTATTTTCCTGAAGACCATTTATATTCTAAGAGTTAAATCCTAAAGCATAATGTTTAAAGTTAAGTGTAGAATATTGTACAAGTAATTTTAGAGAAAGTAATTTGTATAAACTTATCATTATATTAATCATGTTAGTTGATGCCCTATTAAGTAAAAAAGTTGAGTAGAGTGGCATCCAAGTACCCTAACCACAAACCTAGCGTGTAACCAGAAAACTCCCTGAAATGATCTTATATAACATACAAACAATTGCGTATTGCATGTTACAAGACAATGTTGCATGTATAGAATAGCATTATAAAGTAGCAGGGAAACAAAAGTACAGTTGTGTACACTTACCATAAATGTAGATGTTAGAGTGTATTCACTGTTGCAGTCATCACATTTTGGTTATCTGCTTGCAGTAGCCCCCAGTCAGCCTGATTATCAAAGTCTTGGTCCTGCATCAGTTGCTGTCTCATCTTCCATGACGTCAGGTAGTCAAGTCAGGGGTATAAAGCATGCAGCTGATGCTATTACATCAGTTTTTCTTGCCCCAGATGTCAGGCGCCCCCTAATGGGAAGCAATTAAATATATATAACAAGGTTAAATCTCCAACAAAAAAGCAAATACACCAAAAAGCTTTTAAGCATAGCAAAAAGGAATAGAGGTATAGCTAAAAGAAGTCAGGGGGCTGGAGGGAGGGTTACCAGGACTGCAACAGTGAATACATTTGAACATCTACATTTATGGTAAGTGTACACAACTGTACTATGTTCTTTGCATTTCACTGTTGCAGTCATCACATTTGGGTAGATTCCCAAAGATAAGGATGGGAGGAGGAATTTAGATAGCATTAGGACCAGCTATAAAATCCTGAAAAACTGCGGTGGCAAAACTAGCTCTGGATTTAGAGAAAATTGGTAAATGGTAATGCTTGGTGAAAGTATGTACAGAACTCCAGGTAGCAGCTTCTAGGATGTCCCTGGTAGGGACACCTCTGAGAAAGGCTGCAGAGGTAGATGCAGCCCTGGTTGAATGTGGTCTTATCCACTGTGGGATAGGTTTTCCATGGTGCTTATAGCAGAAATGAATGCAATGGCCTATCCATTTAGATATGGTTTGCTTTGAAATGGCCTTCCCCTCTGCCCCTGCAGCAAATGCCACCAGCAGCTGTTCAGATTTCCTGAGAGGTTTAGTCCTGTCCAAGTAAAATCAAAGTTGTTTGTGCACATCTAATGAATGCAGTATCTGTTCCCCTTTGTTCCGTGGATTAGAAAAGAAGGTTGGCAAATGAAAGGACTGATTAAGAGCCACACTGGATACTACCTTGGTCCTGAGGGACACCCTGTCCGCATGAAAGATGATGAAAGGCACCATTGCCATAAGGGCCTATAATTCAGGCACCCTCCTTGCTGAAGTGATGGCTAAAAGGAAGGCTGTCTTTCCAAGAAAGGAATTTCAGCTCTGCATTTACAGCTGGCTCAAAAGCAGGTAGAGTAAGCTTTTCCAATACAAAGTTAAGGTCCCAGGCTGGAGTAGGGGCTCTCCTGGGTGGTCTTAAGTTTTTGGCCCCTCTGAGGAACTGCTTGAGCAGTGGAAGAGAGAAGAGGGGTGGGTTCTGTGTTGTAATGAGCTGAAATGGCTGAGGCATGAATTTTGATGGAGGAAAAAGAAAGGCCCTTGTGAAGCATCTCAGTTAAGTATTGAAGAATCTGAGGTAAATTGGGCACTGCTGTGCTCATCCTCTGAATTTGGTTCCAGGAACATAATTTTTTCCATTTTTCAGCATAGGATTTTCTAGTACTAGGCCTCCTTGCCTCCAGAATGACATCCTACACTTGTTTACTGAGGGATGGTAATGGAGAGATCAGGTAATTAGCCAGGCTGCCAGGTTCAGGGTTTGAAGCTGAGGGTGCAGAATCTGGCCCTTCTGCTGGGACAGCAGGGTAGAGGTCTGAGGCAGGTGCCATGGTGCCAGCAGTGACACACTGCGCAAGAAGGGGTACACCAGTGTGTGCATGGCCAGTCTGGTGCAATCAGTATTGTCCTTGGTTTGTCCTGTTTGATCTTTAGTAGTACCTTGGAGAGGAGAGGCAGAGGAGGAAAGGCATAAACTGACAGATTTTTCCAGGTGAAGGACAGGGCATCCACTTTCCAAGCTTGTTTGTGGGGTGTCCTTGTGCAGAATTTGTCCAATTGGTAGTTCTGGGGGGAGGCAAACAGGTCTATCTCTGGGCTCCCCCATTTGCTTATCAACATGTTGAATGTGTTTGGTTCCAGGTTCCACACGTGTGTCCCTGAGATTTCTGCTTAGATCATCTGCCAGTGTATTTAGCTTTCATGGCAGGAATTGAGCCTGTAGGTGCACTTGGTAGCTCAAGACTGTGTTCCACAAAGCCATGGCTAGTCTGCAGACAGGGTATGAGTGGGTTCTCCCCTGCTTATGTACCACATAACAGTGGTGTTATCAGCCTTTACCATTAAGTGTCCTGGAAGAATGTGGTCCTTGAAGGCTGTCAGAGCATGCTGTACAGCTAACATTTCTTTTTGACTGATATGCAGGTGCATTTGACTTGGGTTCCATTTGCCCTGAATGCACCTCCCTGCCAGGTGATCCCCCCCATGCATAGTCTGATCCATCTGTTAGGGTTTTGGCGGCAGGGGGTAGAGTGAATGGCAGTCCCTTGTTCTGGTAGCAGGCCTCTACCCACCAAAGGAACTCTAACTGTAGGCAAGGTATGATAGAAATCCTTGCTTCTAGATCCTGAGAATGTTGACACCATAGGCTTTTTAGATACCATTGTAATTTCCTCATATGCAGTCTTGCAAATGGAATTAAGAGAATACAGGAGGCCATGAACCCCAAGGCTTGCCGTATTTGTCTTGCAAATAGCAGCGTCTTTGTGGCCATTAGTTTGAAGTAAGCTGTCAAATGAACTTGTTTCTCTGGCATGAGGAAAGCCATCTGGGAAGTTGTGTTCAAGCTTGCTCCCAGGAATACAATTTGTTGGCAGGGTACCAGATGTGATTTCTTTTCATTTATGGTGTAACCCAGAGAAGTTAGCACTTTTTGTAAAAACGCCAGATGATTCAGTAGTATGTCCTGGCTTTCTGCATGAATTAGACCATCGTCCAGGTATGGGTATATTTGAATATTTCTTTGCCTGCAAAATGCAATGACTGGAGCTAGGCACTTTGTGAATACCCTAGGCGCAGCAGATAAGCCAAAGGGCAGTGCAGAGAACTGATAGTGCATGAAGCCTGCTTTGAAGCGTAGATATCTTCTGCAAGATTCCCTGATTGGGATGTGCAGGTAGGCTTCCTTTAAATCCAGTGTTGCCAACCAGACATCCTTGCCTAGCATATGAAGCAACTGGTGAAGAGTTAGCATCTTGAATTTTGGGATCACCAAAAAATGTTTAGGATAGAGAGATCCAGGATAGGATGCCAGGAGTCATCTTTTCTGGGCACCAGAAAAAGTCTTCAGTAGAAACCTTGTCCCCTTTCCTCTTCTGGGACAATTTGAATAGCCCTTATACTTGAGAGAGATAACTTGCTATTGAGCCTCTGCCCACTGATTTAGGGGTAGATTTGGCCAACCGTTTGGGGTTGGTAAAGTGTGGAAGTGGAATCTGTATCCTTGGGAAATTACATTTAAAACCCATTTGTCCTGGGCAATGAGTTCCCAGGTTTTTGCCTGCAGAGCATTTTGTAAATATCTTCTTATAGTTGTATGCATTTGCAATCATGGAATTACATATTTGTAAATATCGTAATATTCACTTAGCCTTTAATTCTGTTTTTACATCTTACTAAATTGCACCTTCAGATAGCATTTTTATCTGTACTATTGTTATTTTATACTAATGAAATTTTGTTGTTTTTTCATTGTATACTGTGGAGCTTTTCTCCCCAGGACTCCATTGAAAATGGGATCTTCTGGCTCAATGGACTATCCTGAAAAACAAACTTCAAATAAATAAAATAAATAAATAAGAGCAATCTTTCCCCCTAAATGAGCAGTCAGTTGAGAAGGGCTTGGAAGATTTAAAGTTAAGTCATTGAGACAGTTTACCATAAGGAGGGGGTCTTACTACTCCCTGCTTTGGAAGTGGGAGTCCCCCACTGCTTAGTCCTGTGGGTACCTTGGGAATGAAGCCTGAAAGTTCTACTGGTTCTGGATTTGGACTGAGAAGGCCTGGAAGAGGCAGAAAGAGACCAGTTCTTAGAGGGCCAATGCCTACTAAATCTTGGAGGCTGCAAGTGCAGGAAATCTTTAACAGTTTGCATAGATTTAGCTTTTTCCTCCATCTTTTTAAGTACTACTTTTGCTTTGTTGACAAACAGGTGGTCCTGGTTTAAGGGAACATCCAACAATTTAACTTTAACATGATCTGGCAAAAACTGCTCCTTAAGCTAAGCATGCCTTCTAAGTACAGACCCAGTAACAGCAGCCCTGCAAGATGCCCCTAATGAATCAAAACCACATTGCAAAGTTTGTTTTCCAACTTGCTCAGTAGAATGCATTAAATCCTGTAAATCCTTATTTTCAGCACAGTCATGAATCAGCATAATTTTCTGTTTAAGCAATCCAATAATATGCTGCTGATACTTAACATATGAAACTGGCAATTTAAGGCCCTAATGGCCAAGGTTGCAGAAGTGCATACCTTCTTACCCCATCTATCCAGTGCCCTGGAATCTCTATCAGAGGGGGTAGGATTTTTGGCAGTAGTAGCCTTTATGCCCTTGGGTCCCTGTGAAATGGTCTCGGGATCTGCAGTAGGATTTTTAAAGAGGAATTTGTGAGAGTCAGGAACCCTGTAATACCCATCTGGTTTTCTGGGAGCAGGAGGTAAAGAGTCAGGGGCCAAACTAAACTCCTTAAAGGCATCATCAACAATGTCCAGTACAGGAGGGATAGCTAAAGGCCTGTGTTGGGGCAGGAGTAAGAAATCCCTAAGCCTCTTTTTAGAATCAGAGTGATCCTGGCTTTCCTAGCGAAAATGCTCCCTAAGACTATGCAAGGCTTCACCAAAAGAGAAATCCTCTGGAGGGGAAGCAGAGGGAACAGAGTCCTCTGCATCAGAATAATCATAGGTTGACAAGGGTAAATCCTGGTCATCAGAAGAAACAGAAATTTCAGAATCTTGATCAGAAGAATCATAACCAAATTCAGTCCTAGGTCTCTTAGAGGGGGAAGGTGGGTTCCCCTGATTAAAGTAATGTCTTCAGCCATTCTTATAATTTGTTTTGTAGGCATAGAGGCCTGACCATGCAGTCTGGGCGTCTGTTTTCTAGGTATGGATCGAGTTTTAGGCCTTGAAGAAGATGGCGTCAGTTTAACATGCAAGTCAGTAGGCCTGAATACACCCTCAGAAGCCAGTGCCTACACAGCGGCTCCGAACCCATCAAAGGTGGAGACATCCGCAGGTTCCACAGTTGAAGCATCTCACGGCATACCGGACTCCAAATGGGTCTCAGTAGAGACCTGCAAATCTGAAGTAGTGGGTATCAGGGGCTGTGAAAGTGCCTCACTGAGTACCGACGAACTGGTGACTAGCTTAGAAGCATTGTCAGCAGCTTTGGACCTAGGAGGCCTCTGTCTGTCTTTATCTTTGCGTTTTTTTGGAATGTCGGTAGTCAGGTGGCTTACCAAAGCCATATCTGGATAATTAAACAGAGCACCAAAATATTTAGAAGCGTAAATATACAGACGAATAATTTGTTTAAATAAGGTACAAAACAGACAACAAGGTATGTCGTGGTCAGGGCCTAGGCAAGGAATACAGTACGAAAGAAAATCTTTATGAGGTATTTGCTTTCCACAAGAAATACAATTATTGACTTTTACTGACATCGGTTTACAGCAAGAAAAAGTTTCCCCAATGGGGTACTTCGCTTTAGTTGAAGACTTCGGTTCTGAAGCTCGAAAATGAAAATTTCAGGAGTCGGCCGACTGGCACTTGCGAACTGCTTCTGCTTCAGTGACCACACAGCAAGAAAGACTAATGTAATGGTGTCGGCTGCATGCTTTATACCCCTGACTACCTGACATCATGGAAGAAGAGACAGCAACCGACGCAGGACCCAAGACTTTGATAATCAGGCTGACTGAGGGATAATACAAGCAGATAACCCAAATGTGATGACTGCAACAGTGAAACACAAAGATCATCATACTAATCTCTATATTCTAAGTGTTGGCAAGCACTGGACTACCCCACCCCCTTTCTGCTCCATGAAAAATTTAATTTAACCCGAAATTGGAATAGTGACAAAGGGGTCATGGCTCTAAATAAAATACATTGGAAATTAACATTAGATATCCTAAAAAGCATGCTCTAGTCCGGATTTTATTACCAAACTATTTAGAAGTTTAAAGTAGTTAGTTATATCTCGGGATAAATGCAAAGATGCTCCTTGTTTACCACTAGAACCTAACCAAGGTGCAACAAACTACTGCATTTGCCCTTCTTCAAAAGTACGGAACCAAGAATGAAGAAGCAGGTAGTCTACTTAGGCTTTAGTGTATGCATCCTTTGCTTATGATCATGACCAGCAAGATACCGTCCTATCTAATCTATTAGATTACCCCTCTGTTAATATATATCTAATATAAACTGTCCTCCCTCTCACAAAATAAAACATTAGATAGGAGTGGGGAGAGCATCTCTAGTCTGTATTCATAATATACTAAGTCAAGAGAAGAAAAATCTACAGAAGAGGAGCATAAAAATCATTTGCATCAATTTGCATTACATCTCCTATGTTAAAGCAAGATCAGCATGCTTAAATATTAATCCAGTAAAGCTCTAGTGCATTAGATTATTCCTAATGCATCGTATATTAAAGAAAATGCAACCATCAAAACATTTCAATGCAGCAGATAATGAGATCAAGTGTGGGAGTATGTATGTACGTGTGTAAGATTACAAGTAATTCAGGTCCCCGTAGTACATAAAGCTTTAGTTAACTGCCCTAAATATATAATAGGTGCTCATCACCATTTCACACAGTTTAGACAATATTAACTAACCCATATATGACATGATTTCCTAGTGTACTTTCTTGGATGTAAATGAGATATGGGTGTAGGTGGGGAAAGGAGTTACTTGATACAGTTCACCCTAGCAGAGACCTAAAGTAGCCGCTGCTTTGTAACATTTAAAAAACTTTTTTTTTGTGTTCCCCTCTCCCAGCTTGAAACCCTGGAGCACTTCATTAGCAGTAGATTATTAAAGAGAGTGGGGGGGGGGGCTCGTACACGTTATACATAGCTGTACAAGTGATTCATGAACATTATATGAGGAAAACATATATACAGTACTTTTAAATCCATTGTTCTGCAGCAGCTGGAGGTCACAGGAAACCTGATCTCTTCAGAAAATAGTTATTTTAAAACAAAACAGCCTATTCCCAACTAAATCAGTGACTACAGCAATCTCAGTGATGCACTGCTTCATTTTCGGTTAGCTCCCGACCTCGTGACATCATCCGCCGATGTTCCCATTGGATTCTGGGTAATGGAACGTTGAAACTGCTCTGGAAGCTTGGGAAAAGGCTAGGAGTGCAAGAACAAGGCCCAGGAAAGCCACAGAGCATCCACACTACCAAAGGCAAGTAGGCCCAAGCATTACTTTCATGTCAAACGTGGGAAAACAACCTGCAGGACAACCAGAATCAACAAGAAACTCCCAGATGTCCTCCATGTAAATTTATTTAGTTACAGGTGATTCCAGACCAAAAAAAAGATGTCTGGTTATTATTTCATCAAGTTATGGAAGCATTTAAATTAAGGAAAATGCACTGTGATTTAGATTTTTAGTGCCACATTGACAATTTAACTGAAGTTTGTTGAACATTTTGAACCATATACATTAATCCTGGCTGGAAAGTCAATTGTAGCAATCTTTTTGGTTCCATATAAGTCAGAACATTTTTTGGAACTCATTGCCTTTTAAAGATTCCGAAACAAAATGGTTATTTAGTTGGTTTAATTGTAAATTATTGTTTTTATAAAAACACAGGATTTAGATGCATGACAGTAATGCAACTTTTCCCACAAGCAAATGAGTATCTGAAAGGTTTTATGCCCATTCTCTGTAAGGCATGGAAAACAATATTCAGTAATGAGATACCTAGGAAATAATATGCTCATATTTTCTTGGGAGACTTTACCGCCACACTATACAATATATCACAGGGCATAACCATGCAGAGATAGTTTTAAAATATGAGTTTAATATAAAACAACTTTAATTAACCCAGACAGAGGTTTGATGACATTACTGTTTGAGCACACAATCTTGGGTTTACATTAAAATGAAGCAGTGATGAAGTATGCAGATAAGACTAGACAATGCACATAACATCATGTCAAAACCGTTTTAAAAAGGAGATCAAGCACCCATACCCTGTCTCTGTAAAGCCTTCCTACATTGTTGATATTAAGAGACAGATAACCTTAGAAACGGCAAAAGATGCACAAAATACTGAAGACTTTTAAATGAAATAATTTTATTCAGATTCAGGATCTAAGCAAAACTATGATGAATTGCTGCTAAATGTAAAAAATAAATAAATTAACCTACATGTTATCATACTGTCTGTTACAAAAATAACAGTTCTAAAGCATTGGTCACACAAAATGCAAGACAGTTAAGTCAAGGCCATTACACCTTGTCTTTACCCTAACCTCATGCTGTACCCCCCACCCTCAAAGAAATAGCTAAACAAATCAGTCCTGGAGTAAATTTATGGGTACGCATCCAATAATCCAAGCTTACTTTGAAGAATGCTAAATGTCACTTTGTATAACTTGTACAGGATACTAGGTTAAGTGGTGAGGTAAGGACTGGGTCATACATTTTTCTCTCCAGACTGTTTTACTTATGTAAAAAGAAAAAAGCATTTTTTTTCTTTTTTATTTTCTGAGTTTGTATACACCCTTTGATTGTTTTTGTAAGTGTTTTGTCTGTTTTTACTTGTGTGCTGGTGAAAATTATGTTTCTACTTCTGCTATTAGTAGTCTATTAAACTTGCATAGGTATAGGAAGTCAAGGATAATGGGGTCCTGAATGGAACAGAACACTAGGCATAGATCACACTGCAGGAGCCTGTAAGAAACTAGTAAGTCTTTTCTGGTAGTTCAAACACTTTAAGCAAACCCTTAACGATTAATAAACTCGGAGACATATGTCTGGGAAAGTACATCCTGAAGTGAGCACTGTACTCAATTGATCAATTTAGAACAGCAGTACGGCGCAGTGGTGCAGCGATAGTGTTGTCGCCTCACAGCAAGAGGTTCTCTGGTTCGATTCTGAGCCGAGGTGCCTTCTGTGTGGAGTCTGCATGTCCTCCGTGCATTCGTGTGGGTTTCCTTTGGGTGCTCCGGTTTCCTCCCATGTTAGAAAGACATGCATCTAGAGCATTTCTCTCCAGGCCTCCACTGAAAATTGGCTTTGTTGCAAGTCAGACTTTCCTGGTTAACAAATGTTAAATAAATAAATAATAAATCAAATAAAATAAAATACATTAGTCTAGTTAGGGATTGGTGTAAATAAAGCTGCCAATATAGGGAGGTGGTCTCATTGGGGCTGCATTCAGAGAGGACAAATCCCATTAGTAACTTATAACCCCAAACCTTTATGGCATACCACCAGCTTGTGATATGCAGCATTTATATAATATCTGCTACTGGATTTTCAGTTCATGTTTTAACTGCTATGAGATACTACAACACTAACTATTTACATGGCTCAGCTGTAACCCATATTGGTCCTAATCTCAGGAATTCAAGGCCACGTACTCTATGATCACTTCCATTTCTCAGCTTCTTTAAAAGAAAACTTGTATCAGAGCTACAACAACAAAGTAATCATAAATGTGGTGACTCTAACAGAACAATTTCACTAAATGTGCTCCATAATGTTACTATCAGTTCAGTACTTTGAATAGTTATAAACGTTATAACTAAAAAGGATCCCTAGTAGTTCAGTTCACCTATTTAAAATAAGGCATTGCTTTGGGGGGGGGGGGGTTCTCCCAGTTTCCCCTAAGACAACTGGTCTAGCAGTGTGTAGAGTTAACCCACATAACAAAATACAAATAAAAATAAAATAAAATAAAACTCTACAGTTCAGGTATGATCACCTCAAGACTCCAATGGTGTACTCTCTCTCTTAGGAAGTCACTTAAACAACACTCCGAAGGTGTGCCTTATGGATCTTATAGGTTCATAGGTTCATAGGTTCATACTAGGCTATCTGCCCTAGGGCATTTATAAGCCTAGCCAGAGTGTGTTTGGCTTTCGCCACCCATTTTAAATTAATTTTGCTATGCGTTTTTTGAGGTTAGTATACTGTGCCTCTGTCTAACAGTGACACAGAAGTGATAGCCGGGGTAAACCTACGATCTCCCATCCACTCATCAAAATTCCTCTTGAAGAGAGTCAATGTGGGACTCTGCCTAACCTGGACTGGGATTTTATTCCAGAGTGAAGGGAGCCTCTGGGTTATGAATCTGTCCCTCCAGCATGTCCTGTTTATTTCAGTGCTGAGGTTCAAGTCTCTCGAGCGCGTAGCTCGATGGGATTTGGATTTTCTGAGGTGCAGCATGTCCATTAATTCTGGGTTGGACATGGCTTTATACTATGCCACTGAGTAGAGCTGGAGTTTCTTTAACCGGGCAGCATATGGCATCTGTTTGAGCCCTTTGAGCCTCTTGGTGAGGTACTTTTGGGGTCTTTCCAGTTGCTGCAGGTGTCTGGTAAGGTACATCCCAAAAGGGGCATTGTACTCAATTATGGGCCTGATGAGGGATGAGTAAAGAGGTACGATGACCTCCCCTGATCTAGATGTGAATCCCTTCATGATTAGGTGGGCTATATAAAATGTTTTTCTAACCACTTTGGCCACGTGGTTGTCAAATGAGAGACTGCTATCAACTTGGGTCCCCAAGTCCCTAATGACTTCTTCTGTACTTAATGGATTACCACCTATGTGGTAATTTGTGGGCACTTTGTTTTTGCCAAAGGGATGACTATACACTTTTGGCGTTTAGCTTGAGGCCATGGCTCTGGCACCAGTTGTCTGTTTCTATGAGGCCCTTTTGGAGGATGCTTGTGTCGGCTGGAGAGTTGATTATGGCACCCAGTTTGCAGTCATCTGCAAACTTGGTCAGCCACAGTCCTTCTGTGTTGGCCTGTACCGAGAAATATATACCGAACAAGAGAGGTCCCAGGACTGAGCCTTGTGGGCGCCACTTGTAACTGGTTTGGAGTCTGACATGGCTCCAGCAATTCTAACCATGTGGGTTCTGTCCTTGAGCCAGTTTGCAACCCATCTAGTGACATAGGGGTTTATATTTAAGCGGGTGAGCTTATCTATAATGCCCGAGTGGGGTATTGTATCGAAGGCTTTTGCGAGGTCCAGGTAGGCTGTGTGGACCACCTTCCCCTCGTCAATGGCCTTGGTGACTGTTTCAAAGAAATCAACCAGGTTTAAGAGGCAGGATCTGCCCTTAAAGCCAAACTAGGTAGGATCCAGTGTCTGTAGGTCCCCAATATCTTTATTTATGAGGTCCATGATGATCCTTTCCATAGCTTTGCAGACCAAGCTAGTCAGGCTTATGGGGCGATAGTTTCCAGGATCCATTGAGGCACCACCTTTGTGGAGAGGGACCACTGTTGCTGTACGCCACTCTTTGGGTACATATCCTGTAGTAAGGCTAAGATTGAAAAGTAGTTTTATGTTTGGGTTTAGCTCTTCTTGGAGTTCATGTAGGATGCAGCCCGGGACACCATCTGGTCCCATTGATGCTGTGTTTTTTGCTTTGGAGAGGGCGGCTCTTACCTGAGCATCTGAGATGTCAGGGGGGCAGCACTCTGTTGGGATAGATATTTGCCCTTTTGGTGGGGAAAGGGGAGAGAAGTTTGCACTGAACCTGTCAGCTAGGATGTTGGCAATGTCTGTGGGCTTGGTGTATTTTTTGTCATTTTGGACTAATTCTGAGCATATCTGGGAATTCCCACCCAGGTTCCTAACATAACTAAAGAAAGCCTTGTGATTATCCTTAGTGTCCTGTGCAATTTTTCTCTTGAAGCTGGCCTTAGACGATTTTATGAGTGCCCGTAGTTTTTTGCTAATACTGATCAGAGATGCCTTCCCTTTTTGGGATTTTGCTCTATCATGTAGTAGCTTCCTCCTTCTATTGTATAGTTTGTTTATGGCTGGTTTCTTACTTGCTAGAATTAATTAGTAGCCAGAACATAATTGGCAGTTGTGTCAGACAGTTTATGATCACTTTAGGAAAAAAAAATGTAAATTAATACATACCAGGCTCATCATAGACGTAACCTATGTCAATCTGAAATAAAAACAGGCTTAAATTTAGCAAACTAAAAAAAAATAAACTTTTACTGAAAACATAACTCTACTCACAAACTCATTTACATTAACATTATATTCAGCTCCCTTAAATTCCTCTAACAGTTATTTATGTTGTACATTTTTTTTTACAATTTGTAATGCCATTAATGCATTAAGAATAAGGCAGCTAAAATACCACAGATGAGTTGCACTTGTTTACAAAATTTGAGACAGGGGTTTCATAACTTTAAACTTACCACGTAAGCTCAATAAAGAGCTATCATCTAGTGTATACACAATTTAAAATCCTTGTAGATGCTATACAAGCACAGCAGGTCTATCAGGATGTGCTGATGAAAAGCCCTTATAAGCCTGCATTGCCTAAAATCAGGATATTCCAACACACAATCTGTACAGCATTACCTTCTGCAAGTGTACATATCACATCATTAGCACCCTAATCAAAAATATGGAAAAGAAAGGTAACCTGAAAGCATAACTGATATTAACTGCAAGTTCTACAGCCATGATCTGGGGTAAAAAAAACACAAAAAGTCTGAAAAGATTAACCTTTATGAGAAAAACAATACACAAGATTAATTCTATTACTACAGAGAAATTTGCTCTCATTTTTAAATTAATTATATGACTATTTTCCGGGATTACCAAATTCTTCTGGTCATGAGTATGAATATTTGTTTCTACTGGTTTACATGACCATTTAGTGGCTGTTAAAGCTGTGTCTAACCTTCCTGAAAAATGTTTACACAAAATCTAAGTTTTAAAAAAATTGTAAAATATGCAATTTAGCTTCATAGCATTAATATACTGTGGTTATAAGAAGTTATAAGAATGACTCTGGACTTCTACTGGCTCATGTGACTAATTTTTATAAAGCGTATAGTGGTTCAGTCTGTAACTCAACATACACTGCTATTAAGGGAAAGCTTCTATAATATTTACACTCATTTGCTGGAAAACGTAACTTTCTTGATCCATTTCTAGTTGACAGGAAATGCACGGGTGGAAGAGAAGGAAAATCAGTGCTACCCAGTGATGTCCGCAAAGTGCTACATTAGGACCAGCAAAACATGGTTCTCAATTGTTTTTAGACTGCTAGGAAGTAAGTTCAGAGTTACTACTGGGATGTACAAGACATTCCATGTTTAGTCCTGACTCCCCACGTTTCAAATGATGTCATGAAAATGTGGTCCAACAGTAATGGTGGCTTCTAACTCTATTTCATCAATGTTTTTAAATTTAGAATCTTTGGTGCAAGTGTGTTGTATAGGAGAATTGAATGATTATTGATGATTTTTAAGCTTTTAACACTTGAAGTCCATCAGATCTTGTCACACTTCAATTATATTGCAGTACAATTGTGTATGTAAATGTTTGCCTTATCTTCTGCCCAAGCTAACAAAGTATTTTAAATCCCATACTCAATGTAGCAGGCTGAAATTGAATGTTTATTCTATCATATCGTTGTATCTGACTTGATTTTTTTTTTAAAGTATTTGTAAAGTATTTGTAAAGTATTTTTGAAAGTATTATTTTAGTAGTGTAACGGAGCTTTTCTCCTCGGGCCTCCACTGAAAATGGACATGTATCCAGCTGGACTAGCCCGGTTAACAAATGTAAAATAAAATAAATAAAATAAATAAATAAATAAATATTTGAACTTTATAATATAGGAAGAAGCAAACCAGGATCCACAGACAGTATTTATTGAGCGCTTTCGCTTTCTAAAATAAAAAAACTTCATCAGAATAAGGCAAATGTCCTGGCTTGCTTCTTCCTATATTATTTTATTTAGTTTGTTGTTCTTTTTATATATATTTTAACTTTCCCAAAGACGAATAATCATTCCACGGCAGTGTCCAGACAGTGAAAAACTTAGTACATTATGTTCCAAGAACAATCATAATTCTTTTTTGTCTTATACAGGCTTTGGATTTTCCACCAGGGTTGACTCTAAAGCTTAAGTCAATCATTATGTCAACTGGTGGACAATGCAAACACATCAGATGGACTTAAATTCCCTTCCCCCATTCACAATATTAATGCATTTTTGAGTAGTAATACTATGAACTGGTCTAATTGAAAGGAGATTTATCCATGTCTGTTGAAAAGTGTTATGATATCAATATATTTTCATTTTTGCTTTGGATATCAGGTTGGTGGGCTGTTCTTGGTGTAAGGCATCTTGATTCTACCTAATCACATAATGGAATCTTTGGGATGCTTATTTAAGAACATTATATACAAGGTCTCTTTCACTTTACCATGTAACTATGACAAACATCTTTTCACTTATCACAATTTTATGGGGTTTGTTTTATTAATCTTTAGTCAAAAAGCAGTAGCAGCACTACACGGGACAGTGCCTACACACAGCAAGGTTCTACAACCTCTTCCTGGAGGAGGTAATCAGGCAAGTGTACCTTGTCATTCTTCAAGCTAGTAATCAAACTTAGATCATCAGTGGCTGCAATCAGGGCTTAATATGTCTACACCAGTAGAGCTGGTTGTGGCAGGATTCTGACACCTGAGCGTGGCAATTTCACTGTGCAAAATCCAATCACTTTAATTTTATACCACCACTTTCTTTATAGGATTGTATGATAAAACGCATACACATGCAGTCCAATCATGCCTTAAACTAGAACAGCATGTAAGACAAGAAAAATAGCAATCGCTATGACTGGTACACCCTTAATCGATTAACTGTGCTTTACATATGTTTTAGTTGCACACTTCTTTCTTACTATACTTACGTGAACTAATTTCTGTATTCTACAATTTGCATAGTAATCTTTGTTTACTACTGTTCATTTCTTTTCATGGTGTAGATATATTCTCATGCAACTTTGTAATTTCTCTTTTTCTTTGTAACTGCCAGATGGTCGGGGTAATAGCTCTAATGGTCTTGTGCTAGCCTAGCCAGTAAATCAACAAATAATAAAAAAAAATGATCCATACAGCATGATTAATCCAACTAATTTTGCAAATGTATGATTTACTTAGAAATGCTTGCTATGTTAGTTAAATACTATACTTTAAAATCAAATCAAGAAAAAAATTGCTCTTCTTATTCATTACGACTACCGCTGTCTTCTACACTGGGAATGGGGAATTTAACTGAATACCCTCTTCCCCCATTATATGAGGTGTGTAATGAGAGTTAAATGGGAATTATAATTTTTCTACATTGACTGCAAAGCAGCTTTAAGAATTTGGGTGAGTATTACCTATTATGTTTTTTTTGGAAGGATATTTTATGGTGGTGAAGAAATTAAACTGAAGGTTCAGTAGTGCCTCCATGTTACTCTGCTGGGAACAGCTATGACTTGTACTTTTACATAGTCAAAAGGCACGTACAGTCATTATTAGGCCTCAGAGACGGTTTGAAAATGGGACTGCTTTCATTTAATAAGAAAGTCCACCATGGAAACTTAAGAGACCACTGTTCTAATTTCATCCAGTTTATTTTCTCTACCTATACTGATCTTTTTGAAGACAAACTAGGCAAACTCCCAGATGTGTACTCCATGAAGTTAGACCCTGAAGTCAGCCCAGTTGTCAGACCAGGCCAGAAAGTTCCACTAGCTATGCAGAACAGAGTCAAGTCAGAGCTAGATAAAATGGTGCATTGTCCAGTTAATGAACCAATGGAATGGGCATCTTCCATGGTGGTAGCTCATAAGTAAAACTCAGCTGATATTAGAATATGTATTGATCCAAGAGATTTGAACAAAGAACTGAAAATACCTCATCATCCAATGCGTACAAGTTGAAGTAGCTGCTCTTATGCCAAATGCCACAGTTTTTTCTGTTTTGTATGCAAAGAGTTAATTTTGGAAAATTTTGCTTGATTGAAAATCCTCATTGGTAATCACTTTCAATACTCCTTTTAGCAGGTACAGATTTTTGAGAATGTCATTTGGGATAAATTCTTCCACTGAAGTCTTCCCGCATGCCATGGAACAAATTTTTTCTTGTTATCCATGTGCCATTCTAGTAGGAGGTAATGGTAAAGCAGAGCATGACAGAAACCTCAAGAAAGTTCTGGAAAGAGCTCGCGAAATGAATCAAATTGAATCCTCAGAAGTGCCAATTCAGGCTACAAAAAGTTACTTATGTTCATTTGTTTACAGGTTCAGGCTTACGACCAGAACCTTCCAAGCAAACAGCAATTCTTGAGATGCCAGCTCCAGACAATGTTCAAGCCTTACATTTTCTTGGCATGGTTAACTATCTAGGCAAGTTCATTCCAGACCTGAGCCAACTTTCAGCACCACTCAGAGTTGATATGCAAAGGTGTATCCTGCTCCTGGTTAGAACACCACCAAAGAACATTTGATGTCTTGAAACAGAGAATTGCCAGTCTACCGACTCTCAGATACTATGATGTTCACAAACCAGTAACTTTTTCTTGTGATGCTGAAGTTTAGTCTTGGTGCAGTCATACTTCAAGAGGGTAGACCAGTAGCCTATGCATCCAGAACTCTAACCCAAACTGAGATGCAGTATGAGCAGATTGAGAAAGAGCTCTTGGTAATCGTGTTTGCATGTTTGAAGTTCCATGATTATATTTATGGCCATCCAATTCAAATTGAAACAGATCACCAACCTCTAGTCTCTAGTTTGAGAAAGCCTATGCATACAGCTCCTCCCAGACTGCAATGCATGATGTTGAAATTGCAAAAGTATAACTTCAATCTTGTCTACACAAAAGGCAAACATCTTTTTCTTGCTGATACATTATCCAGATCTCCCAGAAATACAACTGAACAGCATGAAAATGTGAAACTTGATTTTGAAGTCATGGAAGTGAGAATTTTTTCTTCCACATGTCCTAGTGAGCTTAGAAGTCACACAGCCTCAGATCCACTACTTCAGAAGCTCAACCACTTTCAGTTGAGGATGGCCTTCAAAGCAATCTTGTTTACCAGTAGAAGTGCAACCATATTTTCCTTACAGAGATGGGATTTTGTTTGACAATGGTATCATAAAAGATCCAAAAGTGATTGTTCCAAAATCCTTGCAACAAGAGTACATTACATTGCAAAAAGAGTACATTTCATAGATCTAACAGGATGGCTTTAAAATGTACAATAATCTCTGGCATTATTTCACAATGGGAAGCTTGTAAATGCTGTGATTGGGGAGGGCTACTCCTAAAATAAAATGTTTTGACTTTTCCTCAAGGATCATTAAATAAAATAAATATTTATTAAATGAATTCTGATAAGAAGGAAATAGGAACATTAGCCATTTAGGCTGGCTCAATGCCACCTGACTGATTATATAAACCCGGACCTGCGAACTATTAAAATAGCTAAAAAATTCAGGAATTCTTTTCACTGGAAGTAGTACTACTACTGAACTTGCAGTAATGATTGATTTTATTACAGTTCAGATGTATTAAAATGATCATCCATATGACTGGCTACTTATTGCTTGTTTGGTAATCAGACAGGTGAACTGCCCAAGAAGCTTTCTCAATCATGAGCCAAGCCCTATGACAAAAAACGGGGTCTGAATAGAGAGATGAAATCAGAAAGAAGAGAGTAGCATTGCTAAAACTGAATTCATCCTCAAGTCTTGCCGAGTATCTTCATGTGGTGGACCTTGTTTTCACCAAACCTCACCAAGACAAAACTGGTGTATAGATTATATTTTTATATGTCATGGAGAGGGGAAGGTCAAAAAATAACAAAAAAAAAGCTGGATACACAAGTTCCAGGATAAAAAAAGTCCAGTCCTGATGTGTGCACTGGTGTCAGGACTGGAAAAAATGGTAGCAGGATATGGAAACATTCCTACAATGGATTAGGACAGATTCAGGGGAGAATACCCCCCCCCCCAAGTAGAAGTAGTAGTTCACAAAAACTGGGAGGCCATAAAGATGACAGAGTGAACTACTGACGATAAGGGAGAAATCATGTACTGTTACTATTATGCAATAAGTCCAGAATTTCCAGACAGAAAACACTGATGCACATAACTCCGTATGAATTATAGAAGGTGTCAATCCTGGGTATATTGCAGGTGCTGCAAAAAGTACTTCTGGCTAACATCAAAAGACTGAAGCAATACTAATTTCATGAACTTCAGTGATATCCGGACTTAGAACTGGAGTCCATTCCAGTCATGGTATTAACAACCCAAAAGACTTGGAGAAATTAAACCCAAAGAAAAGAAGAAATTTACAAAAGTGATACACATTGATACAGAACATCAATGGCACAAAATACAAGTAAATATAAACATGGAAATAACTGCAGTAGTTCAAGTAAAAACAGTCTATACTTGCCAGAGTACGTTAACTATTAGGTGGAGGTTAAAAAAATAACATGCCTATTAGAGGCATCTCTCTAATATACCCCATTGTTCTTCACTATTGTCTCATATACAAAACCCTTCCCACAGTGCTCCACAGCCGAACTTCTAGTTCCTTTCCTTAAAATGAATAAATGCAAAAACCTTTGTGTGACAGTCATTTACATTCCCCAGGCAATAGCATCCCAATTTTTGAGGAAATCCTTGCCTGGGCTTCTACTAACATAAAAAATGAAGACCATCATACTGGGAGACATATCAACTGGCTAGACATATCCCCACACCACTCTAACTGCAATATCAACCTATATAAGTTCACCCAGCTAGTTAACACAATAACCAGGCCTAACAAAATTAATAGTAATGGCTAAATCCTAGACTGGATTTTAGTGTCCGACCCAAATAAGATCACGTCCACTGGTACACTCTCCAATAGTATAAGTGACCACTTACCGTCCTTTATACAAAGTGAATGTACCACAATTGATTAACATCAGTACAGGGTTACCAGAGATTAATCCAGTTCTGTCCATCTAGCTTTAACCAAAAATTGCTTAGCATCAACTGGGATGCACTAAAATCACTTCCCCTTGATGAGACAGTTCTTCAACTCAAACTTCCTCAGCATACTAAACAATCTCGCTCCCCCTACACAAAAAAAAGAGATTAAAGACCAACCATGCCAGTTGGCTAACAAGATCCACTAAGGATCTCATGAAACGCAGGGGCAAATCATGGAAAATATGGCAAAAGACAAAAACCCATCTGACCTCACCCAATACAAACAGCTCCGAAAACAGGTTAAACGTCTAGTACCACAAAACAAAAAAGAACACTACCTTACATTACAGAATCAACACAAGCAAAACCCAAAGAAATTCTGGAGCTCTCTCAACTCTTTATTAAACTCAGGCTCTAGGAATAATCCATGCCCAGACCCAAATAAAACACCCATTGAAACTGCTGCAACCTTCAACTCCTGTATCATAGATACTACAGCCAATCTAACTGCTACCTTTCCCAAGACCAACTTGTACATCACAGACCTCTCCACAGCTAACACCAGTACACCCCCAATTCCCAACTTTACTCTGTGAACTATACCCACATTGACTATTAAAAAATTGCTTCTAAAACTCAAACCATGCATAAATGCCCTTGATAGTATACCTGCCAAATACCTGCAAATCACAGCCAACTCAATCGCTTATCCTATCAGCATACTTCTCAAAAGATCTGTCCAAGAATCCTATATGCCCATCATCTGGAAAAAACTTATATCCTTCCTCTACACAAGGTGGGCCCCAACATTGACACCACCAAGATCTGCCCCATTACTATACTATCACCCATCTCTAAGATTCTGGAAAAATGTATTCATTCTCAACTTCTTCACCAGCTGACTCTCAACCACATCCTCTTCCCCCACCCAACATGGATTTAGGCCAGGACATAGTACCACCACTGCCCTCATATCCTTCATGGACACCGTCAACTGAGCCAGTGACTCTGGTAAAATCATACCTTCACTACTTCTTGATCTTTCTAAAGCTTTTGATACTATATCCCACTCTCTCCTAACAAAATTCTCTAACATAGGTACCTCTTCTCAATCTCTCAGCTGGTTCACCAATTACCTCACTAACAGGCAACAATCAACTAAATGGCAGAACGCTTACTCCCCTTTCCTAAACACCACCACTGGTGGACGTCAAGACTCCATTTTGAGCTCACTTCTGTCTAGCAAATTTATCAATAACTTCCACACCACACACACTCAAGGCTCAGTCATCCAGTACACAGATGACTCCACTATCATCTGCACTGCAAACTCCTCCTTAGAACTACACCAGCTCACCCAAAACACCTTCACCTCCACTGAAATATGGATGTCTAATAACCATCTTGCCCTAAACCCCAACAAAATCAAACTAATAATCTTTGCCCCCAAAAAGTCCACATCCCTACAAAAAGAGAACTTCACCATTCAATCCTTAACTGGTACCACCATCGACACTGTACCTAGCACAAAACTCCTAGGTGTCATCATAGAAAACCTCATTCAACCTGCACATCCAGTCCAATGTCAAAAAGATACATCAAAGGCTTGGCACTCTCTAACGACAAACATCTACTCAGTGCATCAGCCTGACTTTCCCTTGCCTCTTCTTTTCTATTACCGTTTCTTTTATATGGTGCCTCCCTCCTCACCAACAGTTAGTCCTCTCTAAAGTCCAAACTAGACTCATGCTACAACAAAATTTCTAAGTTTGTAACTAATGCCTCCTACGCATCCCACCACTGCTTAACATTACGCAACCTAAAATGACTTGAACTCCCCAACTATCTCACCTTTATCCAACTAACTACACTTCACAAACTCATTCATAATCCATCCATGTGCCCTGCTCTATCTTCTACACTTATTGTATACCAGCCTAACAGACCACCCCGATCCAACAACTAACTGCTCATAAATGTAGAAAAACCAAAACGTTCGGCTGGTCAGATGCTTCATATCTTTACCATCGCAAAACTTTGAAATTCCTTCCCTCCAACACTTAGATCCACCCGCTCAGTAACCCTCTTCAAGACATCTCTGAAACACCACTTCTCCTCATCTTGGCTATGCACATGCTAACATCACATCTCATATAACCTAACCTCAGCCAACACAACTATTTTCACCCATCAATGTATATACTCTGGCATCCTCCTTTCACATCCATCTTTTTACTTACTCTGCCTCTCCAGCCTGTCCACTTTCCTCTTCTAACAACCCTCATCGTCCTACCATTGATCCCACCTATCTACTTCCTTCTCTTCCTAACCCTTATAGACCTAGCATTGAACCAGGTGAGACATTCGGGTACTCTCACAGCCTACCTTAATATCATACCACCACTTACATCTGTAACAATATCGACAGACTTTGCTGATTCCTGCAACAGGACTCATATAGCCTATCGCTCAGCTATTACACCTCCTAAACATGTGAAAAGTTTAAGTATCTAGTCTCTAATTCCTACATCTGCTTTGCAACCATTGCATGAAGTGTTCTACATATAAATTCTACTAGCTGAAAACTACTCATATTGAATGTTCTCATGTATACACTCTGTATTGCTTGTATAATATCTTTGATTTGACAGTGATTACTTATGTACTATATTTTTTCACCACTCGTATAATCTGCTAATGATATGTGCTAAACTATTTATAATTTATTTATTTTACATTTGTTGACTGGGATAGTCCGACTGGATACATGTCCATTTTCAGTGGAGACACGGGGAGAAAAGCTCCAAGGTAGTCAGTCAAAAATATAACAATGCAGACATAATTACAGGGCAGAAAGTAATATATTCTATACATTTATGAGGAGGGTTAACCAGGCTTGTTACAGTTGCAAAGCCAGTTTAGTGCCAGATGTTGTCTTGGTTTTAAATTGGCAAAGAGGAGAGAGTGAAGTAATGTCGGCTGGATGGAGCTTCCAAACTCTGCCTACAGAGTTTGCAAAGAGGGCATCCTCAGCTGTATTGTTAATTTTGATTGTCTGAATTAGTAATTTGTTTAAGGATCTAAGCAGTCTCTGATTGTTATGAGGGGTGATAATATTCCTTAGGGATGGTGCATTATCTGGATTATAGAGAATATTTTTAGTTATAGTCAGAAGGTTGTATTGGATTAGACTGGGAAGTTCTAGCCACCCAAGCTGTTTGAGGTTAATGCAGTGGTGTGTTCTAAATGGCAGGCCAGTGGCAAACCTGGCAATGTGATTGTAACAGGATGACAATCTATTTAGGACTGACTTGTTTCGATTAGAGAAAAGGGGGAGGGCATATAGAAGTGTTGAGATTAGGTGGGTGCAGGCTATGGCAATCCTGGCTGGAGGGGTTAGGAAGGCTTTTATTCTATACAGTGATCCTAATTTTTTATTGATGTTCTTGCTTGATTGACATGCAAGTCAAATTTTAGGTTATTATCAATAATGACTCTTAGTAGTTTTGTAGAGGGGTCGGGGGAGATAACAGTGCCATCTTTCGCATTACGCAGACCTTTGTGTAGGTGAGGAAAAATAGCATTTTGTTTTTTTTTGGGGATTTAACAGGTGACATTCAGAGAGCCAGTTTTCTATGGTATTAAAGGTGGACTGGGTAGCAAATCTCAGTTCTGAAGGAAGCAAATCAGGGTGGAGTCATCAGCTTACTGGATACAGCTGACATTTGGGATGACAGTGTACAAGTCATTAATAAAGATGGAAAACAGTAGAGGCCCTAATATTGAGCTTTGTGGCACTCCAAGGGTGTTTGGGTAGAAGGTTAGAGAGCTTGTCTTTCCAGCGAACAGCCTGCTGCCTCCCATTAAGGTAGGATTTAAACCACAGTAGGGCTTTGGAATCTAGATAGAAGGTTTTCAGGGTGTGTAACAAAAGTTGGTGATCAACCATATTGAATGCCTTGGAGAAATCCAAGAAGAGGGCAGAAAAGATAGAATTGTTGTTACAGTTGTTGTTTACGGTATTGGTGAAAGCCAGGAGGGCCGAAGTTGTGCTGTGGTATGGTCGGAATCCATGTTGGGAATCGGCCATGAGGTGATTTTGGATTAGGTGGTGCATGCGTTGTTTGTGTACACATTTTTCCATTATTTTTGCCAGTGGGGAAAGTATAGCAATTGGTCTATAGTTGGAGAAATCTGTGGAGGATCCTCCTTTACGTAATGGGATTACATAGGCTGTTTTCCATAAGGTGGGAATTTTTGCCTCTGTTATGGTCCGATTAATTAGTATCGATATAGGGTAGGCAATGGTATCAGTTGATTTTTGGAGGTACTCGGCAGGGAGTTGGTCAGCGGCGAGCGTGGTGGGTTTTAATTTTTTGAGGAGAGAGCGAACAAGTGATGTGGGCACTGGTTGGAGGCTAAATGATGGTTGGTTTAGAGGAGGTGGCATTATCGGGGCTGGTGGAGCTAGGAGGTAGTTGGCTAGCTAGTGTTTGTATTGTTTCAGTAAAGAAATGGTTAAAGCAGTCTGAGACATCCTGAGGAGATTTATCAATGGTAGCAGCGGGGATGGGGGTGGATGTTTTTCCAGGGTGAAGTAGATTGTTCAGACCTGCCCAGTACTTCTGAGGATTGTTCCAGTTAACTGTCTGTAAATTATGATAGTATTGTTTTTTGTCTGTTAGAATGGATTTTTTAGTATAATTCCTAGCTTGCCTGTATTTAACATGATCATGGGGGTCTTTAGTGGAGTGCCTTAGGGCCCATAATTTGTATCTGCTACAGATTTTTTGTCTGGTCTCTTTAGTAAGCCATGGTGTAGTTTTTGCTTTTGTTCGCTTTAAGTGGGCAGGAGCATGCAGATCTAGGATTTCAAGAAATTTATTGTTGAAATATGCAACTGTCTCCTCCAGGGGAAGGTGTTTTAGCATAGACCAATTACAGGAGATAAGTTCCTGTTGGAATTTGGCAGGATGAACATTTTATTGTTTCTGACTTTCCTGATTACAGGAATGTGTGGGATAACAGCTTTTAGCTTAATGACATAAGTGAGGAGGTGGTCCCTTAGGTCACTGGGAAGGGTAACCACAGTGTACAGTTGGGAGTTGCTATTTACAAGAACCCAGTCGAGTATGGTTTCTTTTTGGATGGGTTTACCTAGCCCGGTTGGGGTAGTTTTAGTTTTGTGTGAAAGCATGCATGCATTACAGACTGCAAGTGTTTCCTTATATGTAGGTAATTTTACGGAAGTTCTTTAAGCCAAGTTCACACTGACTGTATATTATGCTGTACTTTTAAACTGAATGTAACACTAGGTTGTAGGCTAGGGTTAGACTGTAATATCTTTATTAATGTAAATCCTGTATTGTATGTAAAATGTGTTACATGTGGAGCATTTCTCCCAAGGACTCCACTGAAAATGGCCACTTCTGGCCCAGCTGGACCATCCCGGTAAACAAATGCAAATAAAATAAATAAATAACTGCGCATTGAATCGCTACCAATGTCTGCCATGTCATACTAAACACAGTTCACAGTAAGACTTCATTCACTCTTACAACACGGAGTTGACTCGATATGTACAGTTACAATGCATGCTAGTTTACTGATCTAAAAGGATGGTGTATATGTTCATCTATAAAGATTTGTACCCACAAATATGCATAACCTATACAACCGGAGGAAAAGGTCTTCCATGGATATGTCAGGACAACTTAATATATACACTTAACTAAGAAGCATAACTTGCAGAAATCGTATAAGATGTGAATAGGCTATCTTTGCATTTCAGCAATACATTCAAGTAGGACAATTACTATTTAAATTATGTACGGGTTCCAAAGGCTTGGTGACAGGTCTCTCATGTTGTTTCTGGTAGCATAGTTGCCATGAGTAAGACTGCCTACAGCAACTGCAGCCAGAATGGACAGTATTTGGGTACATTTTCATTGGCTCATTTAATAAGAACAAACAGACAAGCATAAAAGATCAGTAGCTTTACATGAGAAAGTTGATCCCAAAGAAAACTCAGGACATTAAAAGGAAAACTTTCAGTTTAAATCATATTAAGAAATTTGATAACACTGACTTATTACGTAAAACAGCAAAGTGAAACATTTTTTCCTTGATTTAACCAAATGTAAAGATAGTGTTTATTACAAAAGCGTCATCAGTGCAATTCTGGGGGGATGCTGGGAAGCACGAATTACTGGATATCATTTCACTGAAAACAAAGTTAGTGAGCGTTGCCTATACTGTTACTCAGGTAACAAAATTAATTAAGAAGCAAATTAATATTAGATTAATTTAGCATCACAAATATACACAATGCATACTAATGCATAACAAATGTTCCAAGTATATTTTCTGCCACTCAAATGCTATATCATTTTATTTATTTAGTATGTTATTAGTATGTTATTGACATATGTAGCATCATAAGTGGCTGCAGTAAAAGTTGAATTTTTACAAGGTCTGTGGGTAGATCACTGTATTTATCACAGGTCATCCTTACCAGTGTTTTAATAACAGGGTGAAAGAAAGAGGTAAGCTAGTTCCAGTGAAAACACCAACGTTAGGGTTGGTTCAAAATGACAAGTAGTAGTTATGTGGCAGTAAGGCACTGCTGTACATTTTACATCAAAACACTGTAGACATGAATCTGTACCTAAGTTTAATAGACGGACACAACTACTCATTCAGCAGAATTACCGGATGAAGTTAGTAGTAAAGCAAGCCAGAGTTAATATTATTTACTATCAGGATATGATTTTATCATAGAACAGGTTGTAGGTAATGGTAATTCACCTGAAGTTCAGTTGCATTTTTTTTTTTTATTTTATTTACTTATTTATTGACATTTGTTAACCAGGTAAGTCCAGCTGGGTCAGAAACCCATTTTCAGTGGAGACCCGAGGAGAAAAACTCCAGTTATATTTAATATACATGTTAAAAGAGAATACAAAATACATTTAGTTACATTGTGCATCTTTTACAGAGAAACAAGTTTCAGTTAGTTACATTCATTTAACATTTTGCAGAAAAAAAGATTCCCATTTAGTCTACAGTATGAGAAAGCTGTGCAGAAATGGTAAAACAAGGTACAGGTCCTAACTAGAAATCTGCTAGCCATATCTAAAGATAAAGCAAAAAGAGGGGTAAAATAAATATATAATAGGATGAGCAGAGAAAGGAATAAGAGTAGGACAGTATACCAGCATAAGGCCTTGTATGTAATAAACTTTAGTGATGAAGAATACCATGAGATTAGAAAGTGTATTAGTTTTGTACTTTGAGAGATTTGGTAGTCTAGGTAGAATTAGTGGGAGTTATATACTCTGAAAGTGGGGGTTAGGTGAGGTTATGGCAGGGACATGTTTTGGAGTCGAGCAGATGATGTATAAGTTCCTTTTTAAAGTGAGATGGGTGTATAATGGCACATAGGTCTAAGGGACGTTTGTTCCAGGACTGGCAACTAAGCATTTGTATAGTAATTTGCCCACATTTTTCTTTGGTGGATAGACTGCTAGTAGTTACTGGTTTGAAGTGTGCAGGGACCGAGATGGGGAGTAGGTGGATACAAGGGTAGAGAGAGCTGGACAGGAAGATGGTCTATATAATACAGAGTGTACAATTTGGAATTGTGATATTAACAGTAGCTGTGGGAATTCAAGCCATTGCAGGGAGTTTAGGGCAAGGAATTGATGTGAGGTGTAGTGAGAGTCGGTAATGACTCTAGCAATTTTATATTTTTGCTGGAGTTAAGTCAAGGTAGTGTCCTGAATATTAGCTAGTACTGGGGCAGCATAAAGAAGTGAGGGGTAGGAGGAATGCCTGAGCTAGGGAGAGTCTAGCATTTGAAGTTAGAATTTTTTATTACGATACAGCAATCCTAGCTTCTGTTTTTTTTTATACATTGGAGTAGGTGTAGGTTAAATTTGAGATCATCATCTATTATGACACCTAAGAGTTTAGTTTGAGGTTCAGGCTGAATGATTGTGTTGTTTTAATTCCTATCCCTTTTCTCAATATTTTGGGAATTACTTTTGCTGTAATAACAATACATATGCCTTAGGAACTGACTCTATAATCAATGAGTCGGGCCTATCAAGGTTTACAAAAGCCTTCAATGAGTGAAGAATAGAGGTCTTCAAGCCTTTCAACTGTACACTCTGTATATAAAAATACATATAATTAATTACCAGCATATGGTGTTTATAGTTAGTTGTTTAGAATTTGGGTAACTCTTCTACTTTTGTCCGTCAGTTTGGCACAGTGGTTTTAAGAGTATGTGCTTGCTAGACCTAGCCCCTCAGCATTAGGTTTGATTCCAACAATCTACATTTGAATCTCAGTCTCTTAAAAAGACATTATTCCTCGGTCACTACTAAATAGGCGATTGCCTTCCCAATGCCATGGCCAAATTTACCTTATGAAGACAGATACTACCTCTGGTTTCCCCTGAAAAGAAGCGAGTAACCGATTGGGACTAACCTGGCCAACAAAGGATAGACAGACACATAAATTGACTCGGTTAACACTTCTTTAAACACTAATCATCATCACCTATGTAAATGTGTAGAAACTTCATTCTAATTAACAACACTAGTTCCAATACACTTACAGATGGCCAACCATTGTTTAATCTTACAATTATTCTTATGGTCACTATTTACTTCTCATGTAAAACCATTTTTCTTATGAATATTAATATTAATAGCCACGTAAAATAAATATTTAAAGGAAGTTACTTATATGTTAGATTTCTGTTACACGAAACCTGCTTGTCAATGGCTTAATATTGTAAGCTTCACAGAATTAAGGTCTCAAACTATTACATTTTTGAATTTTTCAAAATGGGAACTCAAGGGGGTATAACTATAACTCAATAATTAATGCAACCCATCTAAGTACTAAAGCCCCTAGTGCAAGCCCCTTGCCATAGAACTGGTAGATATCCTTGCACTTGTACCCTATTACAGAAAAAGAGGTAAAAGAAATCTGCTTTTGGGGAGTTGCATCAGCCACAGTACCTGTCATGGTCATGAGCTACACAGGGAGTAGGCCCAACTGGCCAAACCTAATCCTAAGGGTGAAGCCTGAGAAAACAAATACATGGACTAGCAGCGAGCAAATCCTACAAATATTTGAATATTTTGGCATATTAGTTTATGATGTTCAAACACTAACCACATTTAAATGCTTGATCATTGCAAAAGTGAAGGGCTTTAGATGCAGAAGCAGCTTTTGTGAAGACAGAGTGGGTAGTCGCATATGTGGCTATATTTTACATTTGTTGACCGGGATAGTCCGACTGGATACATGTCCATTTTCAGCAGAGGCCCAGAGAGAAAAGCTCCAAAGCATTGCAAAAAATTACAAAGTGATTACATACTAACAATATATATGTTATTGATAGTTATAAATAGCTACAAAACCTTTCGTGAAACATGTCCAATACAAAAAAAAACAGTTTAGGTGGTTTATATATATATATATATATATATATATATATATATATATATATATATATATAGGTTCCGTAGGAAGTGTGTTTCTTCAGTAGATTAATAGAGGAAAAAAACAAAGCAACAGTGAGTAGGTATAATAGCCAAACAGAGGTTGTCATGGAAGAGGTGAATACTGTCAGTCTGGATTAGTGCAAGGGCATAGCCATTATGAATTTAGGAGGATTCTTAGTTGCTTTTTAAACAGTGGAGTGGATGAAAGGGATGTTAGTTCAGCAATGTTTTAATTTCTATGTTTTTGCTGTTGTCAACTTACTGTTATGTGGTATTTCCATATCAAAGACTTAATCTGTGAAATAGAGTAGTGTGGTCAACTGAAGTGTGTCTTAGGAGACAACAGAACGGCTAGCAACATAAGTACTGTGGGAAACAAAAGACACCATGGAATCCTTAGCCTAGAGTGCCATTTCACAAACAACTGGCCCTGAACAGGTGGGTCTGGTCAAACGACCCTTTATGGATGTAGTAATGTATCAAATGTTATCATTTAAGCAAACAGGGCATTGCACAAGGCAGTTTCATACAGTACTGTACAAGTGAGCTGTATAGCTGTTGTAAGCATTTACAGCAATAGAAGTTTGCAGTCAAAGGAACTTTCAATAAAATATTTACAAACAAAAGAGGTGAACTTGTGAATTATTTTGTGCAGTTGCTAAGATGACAGAACCATGCTGCATTCTTGAATATTCACTTTATACTGCATACTTTTAACATGCACAGTACATACAGAAACCAGTACAGTAAATCATACCATAAACACCTTAGGAGCATGACACTGTTTTTTTTTTTTTTAGTAAGAAACCTCTCAACATACCCACTATTAATGTATATTTCCGATTTAGACTGCATTTTAATAAAATAAAGGTTATATCCCTGAAATGTAGCAGAAACTGCATAATGCTACTCCTGTAACACAGGAGAACCTAAGAATGAGAGCAGATATCAGTAAAGGTTATACAGCAAAGCCCACACAACATATACATTTTAGCTGTTTTGTGTTACATTTTGGAAGTAATTTATGTTAAACCTTAAATTTGGCTTTTCCTTGGAAAATGTCTTGGGGGAATATATTTTCAGTATATATGGATATCTTCTTTTTATTACAATATATACAAGCATATTGAAATGTGTGTATATATATATATATATATATATATATATATATATATATATATATATATATATATATATATGATATACATATATAGATATAAAACTAGAAAGATATACACATCTATATACACATAAATGCACATACACACAAGTGTGAAAAATGATGACCTACCTTCTCTAAGTGCAGTACATTAAGTGGCAGGTCTACAATAGTGGAAACATTTGAATGTACCTTGCTGTTCTCAGCCACCCATATTTTTATTAAAACAATCCTTTACATTTTCCCTTTGTATTTGTAAACACTTTTTTTAAATATATATAATAATTGTATAATGCTTAAGGTGTTTACCGCACAGACACAAGGTACAAGGACTGACTCTCACCTGTGCAAAGGAAATTAGCTAGGCATAAAATAGCCCACAAAGGGAGCTAAACCTAGTACTTAACTGTGAGCCTATGAACATCTGGTTAAGCATAAAACATACATCATTTTTTTTAAATAATTTTCTTCATGGTATTAAAATCAACTGAATATTTTAGCAACACTGCTTCAAGTCTAACTTCTAATCATTTTATTTTGTATAAAATCACCATCTTGTAGAGCATCATTTTCTGCACTTATAAATCCGTTAATATGATACATGCTACTCAATGACTGCACCACTCTTCTTTCTGGCAAGATATCAAAATCTGAGCTTACATACAGTGGATATAAAAAGTTTACATACCCCTGTTACTGCGGTGGTGGTGCTGCGGTAGCATTGTCGCCTCACAGTACAACATTGTCTTGTTTGATTCTCAGCTAGGGCATCTTCTTTGTGGAGACATGCGTGAATGGGCATACCTACGTTGAAGGTTGTGCATCAGGGCTGGCAACCCAGCATGTAAAAATCTACCGCCAATCATTAGCAGACCAGAGTTCCACTGTGGCGACCCCTAACCGGGAAAAGCCGAAAGACACAACAAGACACCCCTGTTAAAATGCCAGGCTTTTGTGATGCAAAAAAATGAGACCACAATAAATGTCACTGTCATGTTGAAAGGTGAAATTCCTATTCATCTTCAGCTTTCTAGCAGATGCTTGAAGGTTTTGGGCCAAAAGTGACTGGTATTTGGAACTGTTCATAATTCCATCCACCTTGACTAAAGCCCCAGTTCTAGCTGAAGAAAAGCAACCCCAAAGCATGATACTGCCACCACCATGCTTCACCATGGTGATGGTGTTCTTTTGGTGATGCAAAGTGTTGTTTTTGCGCCAAACATACCTTTTGGAATCGTGGCCAAAAAGTCCAGCCTTGGTCTTGTCAAACCATAACAGATTCTCCCACATGCTTTTGGGAGACTTGCTGTACTGTTTTGCAAATTTTAGCCAGGCCCGGATGTTTTGCTGTGTAAGAAAAGGGTTCCGGTCTTGCAACCCTACCGCATAGTCCAGATGTATGGAGAATACGGGAGATAGTTGTCACATGTAGTATAAAACCAGTACCTGCCAGAAATACCTGCAGCTCCTTCAGTGTTGCTGTAGGTCTCTTGGCAGCCTCCCTGACCAGTTTTTGCCTGCTCTTTTCATCAATTTTGGAGGGATGTCCAGTTCTTTGTAACTTCATTGTTGTCCCATATTTTCTCAACCTTTTGATGAGTGTCCTCACTGTGTTCCATGGTATAGCCAATACTGTGGAAATGTTTTTGTACCCTTCTCCTGACTGATACCTGACTGGTACCTCTCAGCAAGGAGATACCTTTGATGCTTTTGTAAGCTATCTGTGAACCATGGCTTTTGCTGTTGCAAGCAACTGAGTAAATGTCAGGAAAATCCTACTAGGACAGTTAAACTTTACTGGGGGTTAATCAAGAGTCTATTTAATTGATGCCAGGTGTGTACCCAAGAAGACTGAATGCTGTAATTAAATCAAAGGGTACTTCAACAAAGTATTAGTTTAAGGGTGTGCACACACAACAAAGTATTAGTTTAAGGGTGTGCACACTTATGCAACCAGCGTACTGTACTACTATTTTATTTTTTATATTTTTCCCCTAATAAATGTGTTTGAATTGAATTGGACAGGCTATATGTCACATTAAAGGTGGGAAAATTGTTTAAATGATTTATTGTGGTTTCATTTTTTTATATCACAAAAATCTGGCATTTGAACAGGGCTGTGTAAACTTTTTATATCCACTGTATTTGATATAACAAAAACTATGCATTGTATAGATATGAAGGTTTACACATTTTAGGTAGATCTGATTTTGGAACTAGGGATTAAGATATATAAAATGCTTCGGATTTAAGGGAAATTAAATAGCAGATTGTGTTATATGTATTTGTACCACCAAGGCTTAATGACGTTCTAAATTTAAATGCAAACTGAAAGCAAAGTCACTAAAACCTTAATTAGACTGGTACTTTTATCATGTGATAATACATTTAAATGAGTTAAATAAATGGTTTTATTACAGATTTATTTAATACTATATATTTTATTTGTACCCAGCCCTTTAATGGTCGGAAGAATGTTTCCATATTCTCACATCTTATTTTAATTGCAAATTTCAGTGAAATGTTTTAAAGAAATTTGACATACTGAATGAAAATTTGATGGTGTAATCCCCAACACATACATGGACTTAAATATTTCACATTACACTATATTATATATATATATATATATATATATATATATATATATATATATATATATATATATACATACACACACACACACACACACACAGAACTATCTTCACAGAATATCAAAGCCATAACAATAATGCACTTAAGTAACTCTTAAGCCTGAGCATACCTTAAATTCTCCCATCAGACTGTCTGATCGCAAAGAGTTTGAGTCATACACCTGAAACAAAGTAGAAGACAGAGAAAGATGTGAGCCTTAAATATTCATTCAATAAATATACAATCAGATTTTGTATTGTAAACTTACCCTGACTGTAATGATTTCATCAAACAAGTCTGCTGGAAGCATGTTGACGTTGTAGAATAAAAGCTGAAATTGCAAGAGAAAATTCATAATTTTATAAGTGATGAAAATAGGCCATGTAAATTAAGTTCCAGTGGAAAGGCAAATTCTTTCAGTACAACTGCACTACTTAAGTACTGCGCTCATTACAGGAATTATAAAGTACTAGCTTTTAGCTATGTCAGCAAATTGATATAATAAAGTGGAAATGAAGCTCAAAGTATTGAAAGAGGAAAGGGAGCAAAGACATGAATATGACTAGTCTCTAAATCTCATCAAAGACTTGTTACCTTTTCTGAATGCTGACTGGAAGCACAGGATGAGTATTACTGGATCAGCATGCCGGGTATTTACAGTTCTTTGGATTACACTATTCAAAACACATTTACAGGTAGTACAAGATATCCTAGGTAATGACTGTAGTCTGAAGCTATTATCCAGCACCTCTGGACTTGCATGTCTCAAGCAATCAAGCGGACAGATGTTCCGTCACAGTAAGCAATGTACCAAAAGTACCAGCAGCAAGATCCTCAATGACTGACTAGTTGTATATAGTTACAGACATGTGTCCCGAAAAGGAAAAGGGACATAAATTCTGCATACACTAAATGAAGGTTAAAGTTTTTACCTGTCGTATACAGGGCATAACCACTTCAAAACAAATCGTGCAGTTGTAGTGTTAGTATAGATTCCCACTAAGGATAATTTTAAGGGACAAAATACTTGATTCCACCAGAAGCATAGCTGCTACTTTAAATGTTGGCAACATTAGTAAGGAAATCTTAGTCAAATAAGGGCTTATAAATTATTGTAAAAAAAAAAAAAAAAAAAAAGATATTTCTTTTTACTGAAATGTCACTTAAGTGAGGTGTAGTTCAAAGATTTCATGCACTGAAAAAATGTAAATTGTCAGTCACTACTTCGACTATACTGATGTTATAACAGTGATAGCAATTAATTTTACATTTATTGATGGGGATTATCCTGCTTGGATATATCCATTTGCAGTGCAGTTCTACAGAGAAAAATCTTCAAATTTGGCAGAAAGACCCTGATTTTTGACTCGTATGCTTGCCATGTCCCTCATAAAAAGCCTGATTTCTTGGTAAATAACTGAGGATTGCAGTTACTCAATACTTCCAGAGATTGGTTACCTACTACATGTTGATGCAAAACATGTTGCTCTATTAACATTAAGTGAATTAGAGTAAAACTTAAAAATTGTTCCTGATTTTGGGACTTTCGCTTCATTATTTTTAGCTTTGCCAGAATTCTTGAGTAAAGAAGTTGAGGAGTATGCTCCAGGGAAACATTTAAAGGAAATACCTTCTGAATAACTAATAATCAAAGAATACTGTAAGAGCTTTACATCATAGGTATAGTAAAATTCATAGGAAATTACTTTTTCAACAGAGGTAATATCCAGTAGGGAATGCTTGGCAAGATCTTTGCAATAGCAATGTCTTAAGAGTCATCAAGAATATCTCCATTCATATCATCTTTCACTGACATGTCCACTATAACTATGTGTTTTTTAAAGCAATGTTGTATGAGGACTGATTTAAGCTAGCAGCATATTTATTCCACAGTTTACTTACAGAAATCACCACTTGAGCAAACAGCAATGGAAAAAGTAAACCTAACAAAGAAAAGCAAACTCTGAGATAAAATGATGGATCAGTTAATAGAGGATGCTGTACTGAAGAAACAGAAGGGATATGGTTGAAATGAATGCAGAGAACTGGAATGGATTTCACTTGCATATTTCCAACAACCAATGCTTGGACTATAATAAAAGTAAGGGTTCCAAGTGGTGGAAGCAGCCCAATCTGAGCTAAACCAACCCTGGTGAGCTGAAAGGCCCCAGCCAGGATGCACAGAGCAAATGCTAAAGGGAGTAGTTTAAGAGCATGTTGTGGTTCAGGAAGGAGAGTGAACCTTAGTTCTATCCAGAAGTTACAACGTTTTCATACTAAATCCTTTTAAATCTTCATAAGTCGCCTTGAGTCAGTATCCCATTAAAGAAGCTTTACTTGGACTAGCATTTTCATCATACAGACTTTGTCTGATCAGTTTTTCCTGATCTGACAAAGTCTATAAGACAAAAGATATTTTATTCTTACATATTTCACATCATCTATGATTGTTCATATGTATTCATTTCTTTATTTTATTCTTACTTATTTCATATCAACTATGATTGTTCATATGTTCATAAGTATCCATTTCTTTATCAGTTTCATAAACAACTTCTATTTCCCCAGTTCTTCTTGGTTTGGTCCTGCTTTCAAGTGTTCATTTTATTTTTCTCTTCTCTTTCAGGTTTTAGTATAATGGAAAATGATCACTGCACACACTAATTTTGATTTGTAGGTAGTAAATGCCTTCTTTCTAAATATCTCACTGTAAAATATACTATTACTAATTTAACTTTTTATAACTGCATGTGAACCTCACTATTCTTATGTTCATTTAGTAGATATAAATGTTAATCTTCAATAAGCTTTAACAGCTCTATATAGCCATTAAACACATTGCCTGCCATATTATGATGGCTTAATATATTTATATAGCTTAAATAGATCCAACGGGGCCCATTTTCATGAGTTAAGATCACTTGAAATGACTGAATCTGTTCTATTTTTTTCGTATTAAAATATGCATTATTCCTCTGTCTACTTTAACCATTTGTTTCTTCTGTTCATTACTCCTTCTGTCTTAAACATTTAATACATGGAATTTTTGATTTTTCCAGGTTATGTGAACTGATGCTTACTCAGATTACTTTTCAATCAGAAATGAAAATCATCCCCAAGTTTTACTAGTGTTAGCAATCCACTAATGGCTTATTGGATTGGCTCTCAATGTTGAAAAATATTGTCCAATGATACTATCTTCTGTTAGCCAAGTCTCTTTGGAGTTTAAGAATATGAAATTGTTTGTATACTGAAATACATCTTTACTGTTCAATTTATTTTTATGACTGGCAATATTTCAAGATAATGTTTTTGTTACTTCTTCCTTTTCTACAAGTCAGTTGTCAACTTCCAACATTTTACAATATATTACATACACTCCAGCATTGTTAAACCTTGTAATATTCAACAGTAGATCTTTATTCAGCTTGAAAGTACACCACATACCAATCTATGTGGTTAACTTTGCTTTTTATATAGACATGGACCATGGCAAAAACAAGAAATATTTAGAAATGTACATACACGTTTAAAACTCACTTTATTAACATATATTAAAAGATCCTGGTGCTTTGGCTTCAAAGCCTTTAAAGGGATAAAAACATGACCAATAAATCCACTTATACAACATCAAGAAAACCACTTATACACATTAAAGAACCTCTGCCAATCAATATCTACATTTAGCATCTTTAAGCTCTATGACTGATACTTCAGAATAAAATACGCTTTTTCCTGCAACCCAATTTTTAAATATTTTCTAAGATGTGATGGATGCTGTAAATAAGACCATACAACTAAAATATAACACTGGTTTTGCCCCCTGCAAAGCTGTGAAGCTGAGGCACCAGGGACTTTTAATGTTTAATAATAAAGTCAGTTTTAATTGGTTAAGTATATTTCTAAATAACTTTTTAACAACCATTTACATTTTTTGGATGTCATTTGTTTCTGTATTAACAGTTCAAAAATAAATTTAAAAATGCATTTCCAAGGAATCTCACTATATACTCTAGAAACAGAGATAAGAGCAGCCTCCTCTTCTCCCCTCCTGTGTTACGAATGCCTGAGCATGTTATGAACACCTGATCACCTTTAAAACCAAACCAGAATTTCCTTTAAAAGAAATCTTGTGACCATCTTTCACTTCCCTTTTTCTTCTCTCTCACTGCCTTTGATTTTCTAAACACTTCTTTTATCTTTTCTTCTCTCCTGTTGGGCAATCTGGTTCTGTCTACATTAAATCTTCTATTTCATTTTCAATTTCCATGTCTTCTCAGCTCTCCTCATGGCATCAAACTTTCCCGTGCTGAATTCTAGCCCAGCCGCTTCTGCATTGCATTAAATTATTCTTGAATTGTTCAGACATTTTTTGTTTGTGGCTTTCTACTATATTTGTCACTACCATTCTTCCATTTTTTTTCTAAATAAACTAGAATTCTGCTTTGTTTTCACATCCCACCCATATAAACAAAAGTACTACTTACTATCAATTTGATAAAATTGCTGAACAGAATTTCATACTCCATTTTAAGTTCTTACATTTGCTCCTTTTATTTTTCCTTATGTCTAGCATTATAATTATGTTTACCATAGCTATATTTATGAAATTCTCAAAAAAGAAGACACTCTGGCAATCTGTTTTATAAACCACATACAAGTCACTTTTGACAAGAGACTACTGGAAAACAAACTCAAATTTTCTGCAGATGGTTTATCATGTTTCTATCCATTTCCACCTTAATGTTATCAGCAACTGCATGGTAACTTCATTTCTCTCCATTCTTCTTTCTCTCTATCTCTGTGTCTCAGCTTACGCCTTTCCTTAGCCCATGTACTGACATTACTGTCTTTGTCTTCCCACCTAATACTTCTTTGATACCAAATATAATTTTTTTCAGCAGATCTAAGCATACATCTAACAAAACGGGTCTATACCATATATTTGAAATTCCAAAATATCGAACACCATAAGTTTGAACAGGGGAAAAATTTTCTCTTCCGAGAAACACACACACAACACAAGCACACCAAAATAAATAAACCACACACATACAGTTACCAAAACCCAACCCTACACTAAACCATACATACATTACTAACTATCCACTTACCTTAACCCGCACCCTAGCCCTAAGGTCCGTAACTCTTGCACCACAGTGGAGGAAATAGCAAAGCCACAGAACGGCCCACCGAAATCTTGCCCTAGGTAAGATTTCGATGTTCCGGGGCTTCGCTATTTTCATCCTTCGATGTAGTGGGTTCGATATTATAACATTCGAAGTTTTACATCTTTGAAGTTGTAATACAGACCCTAACAAAACAATGACTCTACCAATGTATAAAATGAAACTCACTTTTCTACTTTTTCCTAATCTATTTGCACTGTACCATACTTAATGAAGTATGCCTTCTTAAAAAGCCAATAAATATAAATTGCAAATAGACTAATGATTCTAGACTGTATGCAAAATTCTTATATTCTTAGTGATTATACCTAAATTAGATAAAGAATATGCAAGATTAATGAAATCATCCATCATGGAAACCCTAGGCAAGTCTTTTTTGAACAACCCGCAAAGAAGTCTCCAGAACATTGTGATATTCCATTAGAAATTTGGAAACTGGATACAAATAACATTCTGCTGCACTTTGAGATGCTTATGAGCAAGGTGCCATTGTAGAGGGAAAGCCATCATTTCCTGAAGAGAGGCAGTTATATCAATTACATTAAAAGAAACAGCCACTCCAGTGGAGAAGAGGGATAAAGCACTGACTATGACCGAGGCACCCCAGCTTTGATTAGCATCCCAGGTGACTGGCAGTAGCTGAGAGGGATGGGCATGCCCATCTTGAGGAGGGGAGAACAGTACGTGGGCACCTCCAGACGATCACTGATGGAGCTTAGGAATGTCAGCAGTGGGGCTTGGCCAAGCTGCCGAGGAGGTGGGGTGAAACACTGTGAATACCACACTACATGTCCCCCAGAACCATACCATACTGCCACAATGGAGAAGGGGGAGTAACAGGATAGGCCAAAGTAAGACCCCCCCAGGCAGAAGCTCAGACATGCCAATCTCCATTGCCCGAAATCCATGACTGGCCCCAGCAATTACCAGAATATGTCCATGGTGCATGGAGATCTGGCTGACCCAGTGTGTACAGGGAATGAGGGCTGGGCTGGTAATGATGAAAGGATGGGAGGAAAAAAGCAACAGAAGGAAACAGCTCATTGCTGTCATTTTTTTACAGACATATTTCAGTGCTTAACAACAACAGAAGTTATGGTCCTGTCAGAGCAATTATCATCAAAAGCTGTACCATCCTTAGTACATCAGGATCAATCTGGATTTGTGGCTGGATGGCAGTTATGGGATAGATAATATGGTTAAGGAACTGCTAAAAGCTGAAGCTGTGCAAGTGAAGAATAACTTCCTCTTGATACAGAGTTTATATGCTGAGAAGGTATTTGCAAGGTGGAGTGTAATCCTCCCTCTCTGAAATTCTACAGAGACTGGATTTTCTTTATACGTTTGTGGCACTACTTAAGGGGTCTATGGTGTCCCAACATTTTATTGTGTCTTAAGGTACATATCGGTGCTGCCTCATGTCGCCTTTGTTAGACTTCTAGTTGTTCAAAAATATTTACGGCAAGCACCACTATGGAGATATGCCTAAGGAGGAAGAAACAGTTTAAAAAGTCTGTCTGCTGATGATATACTGATAACCTGGAATGACCCCCTTAATGATTTGAGTAGTCTTTGCATTCTTAACAGTTTTAATAGGTTCTTAGGAAAGAAGGCGAATGAAAAAGAGTATATTAAGTAAAAAACCCAAATGGAAGTACATGGGCAAAATGCATTTATGGACTGACCCGACAAGCTAAATTTTGGTGGTGGTATGGATTAAAGAAGCCTCCTACCAGAAGGTGAAGGAAAAATTATCTAATGTTTGGAACTTGACTAGAGTTTGATTTGCATGTGCTTGTTCTTCCTCACACATTATACATAGTTCACACCTTCTGATGCACTCCCCATAAATGATCAAGTCCCTTTAAAAACAGATATCTGCATGTATTTGTGCAGGCAAAAAGCCAAGAGCAGATTGATTCACAATGTTCTCCCTTAAGTATACGAGTAGCCTTGGTACACCAGGCCTAGAAAACCATTCCCAGGCTATAATTTTGAAAATACACCATGTAATGGTAACGCAATCAGATGAGTGGAGGTTAAAGTGGATCACAGAGTACAGGAAGCAGCAATTAATTCACAACGGATATCTTACTAGGTGCACAGCTAGAAAGAGGAGTGGGACAAAGAGCTGCAACTTAAGGAACATTCCTGAAAAACATAAAACGATTCCAAAACATTCTCATAAAAATGGGTCAAGGAGCTCTTACAAAATGTGTCATCTTTGAAAAACATGCATTTGAAAAATTGTGGTGGGGTGTAGGAGTGAATCACTTACCCCACCTCCAGACTGGTAAGCATTTGTGGTGGGGGTACAGGAGTGAATCATTTACCCCACCTCCAAGCTGGTAGTTGAGGTATTAAGAGGGCAAATATTAAACAAAAAACAATCACTGAAAGATGTGTAATGTTCTCAGAAAAATGGAAAAGCAAAAGAGAGGGAAAACCCCTCTCTTTGCTAGTCAAATAAATAAACAAGGTTTGAAATTTTTATGATATTGAAGAGGGGACTGAATAGAAGGGTACACAAGATCTTATGTCAGTATAAAGAACAGGACTTTTAGAATTGAGAGAGAGGTCATACAATTCTTAATCTCTCCTATGAGAGGGACGAATGAGAACAGGTTTGTTACATGAATTTCCTATGCCATCAAAATCCTACATATTTCATATTTTTGTAGGAAAATGTTTGGATTTGTATTTTTATACTCCATATTTCTGACAGTAGATGGATGTCACTGATGCTAAATGGTCTTTGCATGAAACTTGAGGCTTAGTGTAGGCATTGCCCAAGCACAATTAAAAACACAGTCAACCAACATTTTGATGACGTAATCCAATCCCAGCAGTTCATTCCAGATGTTAAGTAAACTATCATTTGGACCTAGACATCCTCGGACACCTATGGTCTCTTCTTGGCACATATCCAACTCCAGTTTGCATGCTTACCTCGATCTGTAAACATTCTCCAACACCTGTATTCACTTCCAGGTGTACTTTGAGGATCTACTGGCTCTTCTTCCCTGCACTGGTTGTTTGCACCCCCCACATCCACACAGACACAATTCACCTGCTCTCTCTTCTCTTCTCTTGTATATCTCTGCCTGACTCTACTATCACATCTAAAAACAGATATCACTTAGTCTACTTCTTGTAATGTTATGAACGATGCACATTAGGCTCAGCCTAGCAATATGCTCTTTACATTAAATCTAGTTTGTCTGCAACTGAAGACTGAGGTCTTAATGCTCAGTCTGTTCAATCTAAGAAAGGCTAAAAAAAAAAAAAAAAAAAACTATAAACTCTTCAGACCTTGAAAGACTGGAAATAGCACTTCTGCAGTTACTGAAAGGTCCAGTGCCCAGTCTGAGAAGAAACTACTTGGATAAACTCTGCTGCTCCCTTTTACAGCCCTCATGTGGCCTAAAGTAACATAAAGCAGCTCAGATAGATGACTTTACCAGTATAATTTTGTTAAGAAGATATCAAATAAAAGCTAATCTCCTATACTGCACTTTCCCACAATCCAATTAGAGGACACAATAACACCAGAAAAGTGAAGCCTCTATGCTTCACTCCAGTAATCACATGTGCAAGCTGCCTTTTTCCATTCAAGCCTACAGTGCAACTTAATCATGGTACTGAATTTGTGGTATACAGTGATTAAAATAATTTTATCAATTTAAACTGTATGACTGACTAGAAGAAAGGGCAAACAAATGTTCTGCTTATGAAGTAGAAAAAAGATGTTTTTCACAATTTAAATTTACTTTCGACTGTGAGCTCGAGGCAATGGCTGTCTAGTTTGACGTCAATCAGCAATGTGACTTCACACTGGCAAAAATTACTCACTTTAAAACTGAAACGCAAAAAAATTAAATAGCCTTGCATATTACAAAGAAATAAAATCTTTATATACATTTTCAAAACTTCAATTACAAAAAAATTTCATTTGTGAATTACCTTTTCAATTAAATTCTCTTAAAGTGGAAGGATCAATGAATCATATTAGAAAATTGCTTAATTATAACAATAAAAAACAATTATGAGTGTTAAACATTTTGCTTCATTGTTTCACTTTCAAGTCATACTTGCTGACAGTCAGAGTTATCTCAATAATCAACCACACAAGCAACAATTCTTTAAATACAACAGTTTTCCATATTAAGGTAAGGAAAGTTTAGCAAGGAGGACGGAGACAAGTATCGATGAAAGATTGATGCTAAAGGATGCAAAAGTCTAGCAGGGGCAGTCAAACATACTCCCATGCCAGAACTTAAATCTGCCCATGCTGTGGGCAGTGCATGCTGTAAACATGTGGGTGCAACAACATACAAGTTATAAATTATTTAACTATAGTATTAATACAGGTTTTGTGCCATTTGAATGGAGGACTGCGATGGCCATCTGCATTCATATGGGAAGACCTTCAACAGGTCTAGGAAACTCAGACCAGTTAGTCTGAGTAGTCTTATTTACAAAGCTATGGAAAGAATTAATATGTAAGTTATCAACAATGACATAGAACACCTCCAGAGATGGGATTCATCACAGTTTGGCTTTGTCAATGGAAGATCATGCTTACAGAATCTGTTGGACTTTGAAAAGGTCACTAATGCAATGAATGAGGGGAAAATTCTGCATACTACCTATCTAGAGCTGGCTAAAGAATTTGATACAATACCCCACTACGGCATTGTCAAATTTGCAGAACTAGGTATAAACCCCTTTACAACATGCTGGACAGTTAGCTGACTCACTGATAGAACCCAGGAGGTTAGACGCAGTGAGACCGCCTCCACAAAGAGGCCAGTCACCAGTGCAATCCTCGAGGGTTCTGAGCTAGGACCGAACATCTTTGACATTTACTCCCAAGATGTCAAAGCCAATGTCAAAGACCTCTGGCTTACCAAGTCTGCAAATAACTGCAAACTGGGAGTAGTCATTGAATTCCTCCAAGACAAAAACATCCTTCAGGAAGGTCTAATACAGACAAATGTTTGGTGCCAAACCCATGGCTTAAAACTCAATGCCAAGAAATGCATTATAGTATCTTTTAGGTGGTCTGCCTCCCACATAACTATGCCATCAATAAAACACCCTTAAAATTTGATTCAGTAGTCAGAGATCTCAGAACTAATTTAGATAGTAACCTAGACTTTGATCAATATGTGCCCAAGGTATTAAAAAATCTTTCTGTGTTGCTCAACTTATAAGCAAGGGCATGGCATTTAAGTCTATGGAGGCAACCATAACACTGTACTCAGCCCTCCATTAGGCCCATCAAAGAGTATAATGCCTCCGCCTTTACATACCTGACCAGACATATGCAGCAACTGGAACGTCCATAGGATCATAGGACATTACTAGGCTATTGGCCCTGAGGCCCTTACAAGCCTAGCCAAGAATTTAGCCCATGTTCCAACAAGTCAGCATCCTATGCCAATGTCCAGCAGGGGCACAGGTGGAATCCCACGGGGTGTATTTTCTGTTCCCCATCCAGTTATCCAGGTTGCACTTAAAAAGGGTTAATGAGGTACTCTGCTTGATGTGGAGAGGGAGTCTATTCCACAAAAGGGGAGTCTCTGTGACACAAATTTGTCCCGCCAGCAAGTCCTATTGATGTCACAGACCAGGATGAGGTCACTCGTGTGGGTTACCTGAGTGGAGCTCGGCTTGCGAATATGCAGCAGTCCCATCAGAGTGGGGTCTGAGATTGCTCTGCATGCCAGACAGAGGTCACACCTTTGAGGAGTCTGTAGGAGACTGAGTAGAGGGATAGGGCCTTTAGCCCATCTGTGCAGGGTAGATGTTTGAGGCCTTGGATTCTCCTAGTGAGGAACCTCTGTGGTCTCTCCAGCTGCTGCATGTGCTTCGTGAGGTACATGCAGACAGGGGCATTGTACTCAATAATGGGTCTTATAAGGGAAGAATACAGGGATGTTATGACCACCTTGTCCCTGGATGAGATACCCTTACTAATGAGGTGGGCCATGTAGAAAGCTTTCCATACAATAGAGGCAATATGGTGGTCAAAAGTCAGTTTGATATCAACCTGGGTGCCCAAGTCCCTCACGACAGATTGCGTGATTAGGACTTTATTATTAATGTGATCATTTGTGGGGATGTCACTCTCCCCAAAGGGGATGATGATGCATTTTTTTGGCATTCATTTTGAAGCCATGTTTCTAGCACCAGTCATTTGTTTGGGTGGGACCCTCTTGGAGAATGTCCACATCACTAGAGGAATTGATGACAGCACCCAGCTTGCAGTCATCTGCAAACTTGGTTAGCCATATCCCACTGTTTTTGGCCTGCACCTCAGAAAAGTATATCCCAAACAGTAGAGGCCCCAAGACCGATCCCTGGGGTAGACCACTTATTACGGGTCTACTGATTGAAGTGGCTTCCCCTATTTTGACTAGGTGGGTTTTATCAGCGAAAAAGTTTACTACCCATCTAGTAACATATAGACTGATGCCTAGTTGAGAGAGTTTATCTGTTATACCGGAGTGGGGAATAGCACCAAAAGCTTTGGCCAGGTCAAGGTAGGTGGTGTGCAGTCTTCCACTTGTCCATGGCCTTGATGACTGTCTCAAAGAATTTTTAACTATACTTCCCTCAACATTACTACGGAAATGGCTGACTTTTTTTCGAAAGGACTTACATTTGTTCCAGACACACACATGGACTTGGTTAAGACTATTATTGACCTTAAACTTTTTGTCCGTAAACTCAATCTCACTGCTGTACTGGGTAAAAATTCTTCATTGGTTAACCCTTTTAGAATAGCCAGATTATTTAACCCACCCCTGGTTAATAATCTTAAGACTTTTGAGAAAGCTTGTGAATTAGATATGAGATTTTTGGCTGCCAGTAAGGAACATAATAGTAAAGATAAGCTCAACATCACAACTGAACAGCGGGATTTCCTTAAATTACTGCAGGATTGCAACATTCGTGTGATGAAACCTGATAAGGGTAGTGGCCTCATATTTATGAACCAAATTGATTATATTAATAAATTATCTACCCATTTAGATACTGGCCCATATGAGGAGATTAGTCTAAATGAGGTAAATATAGCATATAACAGGATTAGGGCCGCGATTGAGAACTTGTTTTTAGAAAATTTGATAAGACACAGACATTCATACTTATCTGAATGTCTTAGCACCTAGATTGTCATCTTTCTTTGGCACTCCAAAAATTCACAAATCTATTAACAACCCCCCATTTAGACCTATTGTAGATGGTAGAGGATCTATTTTAGTAGCTTGTGCTAAATATGTAGACACTATTTTAAAACCATTTATTGAAAAAGAAAGCCAGATATGCAGAGACTCATGGAGTTTCCTAGAAGATATTAATAAGATACCTTTTGACCCCAGCCTAACACTTCTGACTATAGATGTGAAGGACTTGTATACTGTCATTCCGCAACAACTAGGACTTGCGTGAGTCAGGGGACTTCCTTGAAAACAGAAAGGTCGAACAGAACATCATTAGCATAACAGAAACTCTATTGGAGCTTGTTTTAAAATATAACTTTTTTGCTTTCAATGGCACGATATATAGACAGACCTCAGGAGTCGCTATGGGATCTCCATGTGGGGGGGCATTTGCCAATTGTGTTATGGCCCAATGGGAAAATACACTGTTATTTAAGAATGTTCTATTCAAAAAACATGTCGCCTGGTATACTAGGTACCAGGACGACATGTTTCTGCTATGGAAGGGGCCCTTAGATATGGTAACAGTCTTTATTGAAGACATTAAAACACTTACTGATTTTTTAGACTTCACATATGAGGTACATACTAACGAAATCAGTTTTTTAGATATAAAGTTAAGTAAAGACATTGTGGAGTCCAGATTCACTAGTAAAATTCACCGTAAACCCACTTATTCTAATGGTTTTCTTCACTTTAGTAGCTGTCACCCTTACCATCAAAAAAGAGCGGTAGTCAAAGGACAGATGGTAAGGGCAGCTCGGATGATCACTAAAGATGCAGATTTTTTGGATGAATGTAACAACTTGAGTAACATGTTTATAAATAGAGGTTACCCTGGGCCCTTGATAATAGAAGTTAAAGCTGAAGTGATGCTTAAGAGGCAATCAGGTTATTTTAAACCTATTTTAAGTAAACAGACATTACCTTCGGCTCCAACCCATAATGAGACCATGGTCGAGGACAATAATACCAATACAGTTAACATCGGCATTAGATTTTTATGCACTTTTTCAGTTGACCATTACTTTATAAGAAACATTCTACAAAAGAATTGGGCTATTATTGTAGAAGATAAACATTTACACCAGCTATTGGGATCTTCCCCAAGAATACCTTATAGAAAAGGTTTTAGTTTGAAATCCTTGTTGGAAAGGAATAAGAAAACTGCCTTTCAAAGGATAAAAGGGATGATTAAGTGCGGATTTTGCCATCAATGTAAATCTATACAAGAAGGGAATAATGTGTTTATTAATGGACAGAAATATAAGATTCTAGGAAATTATAGTTGTGCCTCAAAAGCAGTGGTTTATGTAGCCAACTGTAATAAATGCTCAGCTTTCTACATAGGAAAGACCGAGCGGGCCTTGCGAAAGTGAATATACGAACATTTATATGCAATAACAAGGAAGGACATAAACAATGCATTAGCTTGCCACATTAATGAACATCAAGATCATGTTTTTAATTTTGCTGTCTTAAAACAAATTAAGGACGACTCTAGGTTAGGTCCATGGCAAATACTATTAGAAAAAGAGGAATTGTTTTGGCAGATAAGGACGGCAGCGCATACTAACCCAGGTCTAAACAAATCTATTTCCTTAACTTGCATATTAAAACATCTAGCACTAAGGAGGTAGTTATAACAATAAGATTATGGATAATTCACATTAGTACTAGTGTTATTTTTAACATTATTGTTAAAGACATGGTTAGTACACCATCTATGGGTATTGTTAACTCGGTTAACACATTTGATTTTTTAATTTAAGACGATTTTTTAGAAATAAAATTCTAAAAATCCAAAAACTTAAAAACAAAATAAGAATATTTTCTGCACAATTTTTTTAATATGGTTATTATTTTTATAATTGTTATGAAGTTAAGAAGAAAAACTCCAGTTTTTAATTGCTAGATAATAGGCTTTACATATTATAATTTTATTTACACTCGAATTATACACTATCAACACCCATGTCAACTTATTTATATGTATTATTTATTATTATTATAATTATATTATTATTTAAGTACAATAGATTTAAAATAAATAAATATGTACTAATAGGTCATAATTAGAATGAGATAGCTAATATTTTAGTTTTAGTACTACTGTTACATTTTTTACCATTTTCATTAAACATTCGGGCATACAAGCTTTAATTTTGACTGAGACGCTATTATTTTTCATGTTAACGATTAATGCTTAAACATAGCGTCCTAAGTAAATTCATTACCAAGTAATACATAACTGATGGTTCCCCTAGAAAACGGAGATGAAGGTCATCGTACATTTTTAGAGTGTGAAACATAACGTAATTCGAGATGAGACACACAGGCTAAGCATTTTAACATTATGTTAAAAAGTTTGGATTAACATATTTGGAAGGGTTGTAGGCATATACTTAGTATAACGTATCGATTAGTTGGTTAAGATAGCGTAAGCAACTGAGAATTTTTATAGGAGATTTTATGACAACATTTGGGCACTTTTTAGTAATTATATAATATTGTTTAATCACTGATTTAATTTATGATGTCACTAATTATTTAACCATGACCTTATTTAACGGGTCTTTTTTTGTAATTTAGTGTTTTGTCTGAGAAAGGAAGGATACAAAGCCTTCCGAAAGTGCTTGTGAATAAATTGAAGTTCTAACATTATAGATTTGAGTTGCTGCATCTTTGGAAAATACACATTTACTGGATATATCGCAATTGTGGGATTATTGGATTCTGCGTGGGTGCTTTCTTCGTGTATTTTGTTTTTCGACTGTCTCAAAGAAGTCGACCAAATTTAAAAGGCATGACCTCCCCTTGATGAAACCAAACTCTGTGGGATCAAGTGTCTGGAGGTTGCCAATGTCCTTGTTAATGAGGTCCATAATAATCCGTTCCATGGCCTTGCAGATCAGGCTAGTTACACTGATGGGTCTATATTTCCTGGATCGGTGGATGCTCCACCTTTGTGCAAAGGGAGGATAGTGGCTGTCCTCCACTCAGCTAGTACCAAGTCAGTACTCAGGCTTTGGTCGAATAGGGTACCAACTGGTGCTGCAAATTCCTGCCTGAGTTAAGGTAGGATGCAGTCTGGGATGTTACTAGGTCTTATGGAGGCTGTATTTTTTGCCGTTGAGAGGGCAGTGATGACTTGCTCTCAAAAGATAAGGGGAGGGAGCAGGTACTGGGGATGTCCTGTTTTATGGATGGGTGAAAAGAAGGGGTGAAGTTTTCACTGAACTTGTCTGCCATCAGCTTGGCTATATCTACAGCACTTGTGTACATAGTGTCCTTGACCAACAGTTCTGAGATCTGGGTGCTTCTCTTGAGATTGTGGACATGTGTAAAGTAGGCCTTATGATTGTCTTTAGTAGATGTAGCCAGTTTGGACTCAAAATTTGCTTTGGAGTATTTCACTAATGCTCTTATTTGCTTGTTCAGGCTAAGGAGAGATTGCTTTCAATTAGGCACCTGCTCTTTATTGGTGCTGGACAGCAATTTTTTCCTTTTATTACAGAGTTTATTCATTGCAGATATCCACCAGACAAGTTTACTCTTCCTTGAGGAGGAGGATTTTATCCTTTCGGGTATTCCTGATTCCATGCAGCGATATAAAGGCTCATATAGTACTTTGGTGTAGGTTTGGAAATGTGTCGTAAAGGTTCCTTACAAAAATGATATAGGGAGTAAACACAATGTCCTACTCTGATCGCTTCAAAGCCCTGTCTCATTACTCAGTATCAGACTTCAGAGAAGTGATCTTTGCCTGGCATATAAGGCATCCCTGGCCCCTGTTTTGATGAATCTTTTGCACGTCCGCAAAACAAACAGCATCAGAATTATTAGACTGCAACATAAATAGGACATGTTGGACAGACAGATAAGTTTCTCAGAGAATTCCCATTCTCTGGAACAGGGCCTCCATCCCTGTGGAGCAGAGTTCTTCCCTATCCCCATTTAAGTGGGACTTGGACCCATAGATGGGTCATCAGAAATTCACCCCCGGTCTGGCTTCTACGTCTCTGATGTACAGAGACGGTCATTAAATCACCCCCCATAAACCAAATATAAAATCAAATTTTTGGGTCATACAGCTAGACTTTTAAGGGTACTAGTGTGATCATTACTTAGTAAACACCTATCAACTTAAAGGGGTAGATGCACTACAGACACTTTTCCTTGAGCACTAGAGCAAATGTTTTTGCCCAACTAAATTAACAGTTATTTGACAGTGTTACCTAGAAACTTTCACAAAACAGGTACCCTATTTAAAGAATCAGCCTAGGATATCATGGATACACAGTATGTCTGGTTCACCGAGGCAGCATTATACACCTGCCAGATCTTGAGAAAGCACCAACTACTTTACTACACAGATCAATTTTCATGTCCATTGCTATAGACCTTAAAAACATCCTTGTTCCCATCACCAGGGCCACAGAATCCACAGGCTTACCGGTTTCAAGTTTTTCCTTCTGCAGGAAGCTGTTTTGTAACAGAAATGTGATAATGAAATGCAGTGGTAGTTCTTTCAGCTCTACTTAATGATGGCATGCATTCCTGCTGCACAGTTACTAAGGCTAGCTGTGCAAAATCCTGGCATTCTTGCTATTGTCTGGCAACTACTGTGTCTTCTGCTCACCTTTCAATTTTGCAGTCACCGATTTAAATTCCCCCAGGTAAAGTTACAAATGCAAATATATGAAACAGCCAAGATAGTACCAAGATACCACCATTTGCTAAACCTTTTAACAGTAAAGGCTTCTACCTTCTCCTATCTGCAGTCTCATGACGTATGGTCCTTTCTCCACATAATTATTCTTTCTATAATAAGCCTTTAAGGCTGTTCCTAGATTTCTTATCCAGTATTTAAGACCTTATTACACAAGCATATCTATGCGAATCTCCACTGAAGATCTGTTTTTCCTCATCAGCTTTGAGGCTGATACTGGGAAGTATAAGCCAGCTACAGAATTTACACATCAAGAGGTCCAACAAAAGCACCCTGAATTAACCGATGCAGCATTTTTGGGGAAGATGACCATGGTAAAAAGTAATCTGTGAGTTATAAATATACTTTCAGTCAAACAGATATAATCATCTTATAGATATACAGATGCTATAGGCTCAAGACATCACCACCACTATTCACATTTCCACTATAAGCACAATGATTGCCAATGTAACTGTTTTTACACTTAGACAGCTGCCAGCTCGGCTAGCTTAAATTACTCCACACAAGAGCACAGACTCTGATGCATCATAACTGCATTTAAAACTTGAGAGAGATAAATAGACTTCTCTTAAGTACAAAGCTGGTAAAAAGCAACTAAATCTTCTAAGTTACATCACTCTTCTTGGGCAAAATTGTCTTCCGTCTTTAAAGACCATTTGAGTATGTAAGCATTTCTATGAACCACAAAGGTAGTAATTAAGAAAAAGAACCACCAGAGGATGCCAGGAACTTCACTTCTTGAAGTCAATGTCACAAATACAATTTACTCAGCGACTGCAGAATTAAGTAGTCAGCACCAATGAAGATAATCCAAAAAGCAATATCATAAGAACAACAGCTGATACTGTAACAATACCACAAAAACGTGATGCTAAAATAGCACAATTGCCAATATAACCTCGTAGCACCTCAGCCAAACAGCCTTTTACAGAGTAATGAATTAGATCAAACCATTTATATGCAATACCAATTAATCAATTAAATAATTTACTAAAATTCTAATTATTAAAATCAGCATTTCACATTCTTAACTCTATAACATATGTTGAAAACAATAATGCATAAATATTACATAAAACTCTTCCAATTACATTCTCTATTTAAACCCATGGGTTGTAATGTATTATATTTTAAAATTAAAATTGATTCTTTCTTTCTTAAAAGGCATTTACCCTATTTTCACTAGTATATTTAGAGTTAATTTGTTCTAAAACTGTAACTTTAAATTTTAAAGGAGCCCCTCCATGTTTAACATTACTATGTTCTCCCAAAGGACTAACTATTCTATGATTTTTTACATCTCTTATATGTTCTTTAACTCTTTCAGCTAAACTTCTTTTGGTTTCTCCCACATAAAATGTATTACATTCACATCTAATAGCATAAATCACGCCTTCACTTTTACATGTAAAGCTTCCTTTCATTTCAATTTTTTTTCCATTTATTTCTTCAAAAGTTTTAGTTGTATATTGGCAAATAGAACATTTGCCACATGGCTTAGTGCCTGTGTCCAAACTTATATTCCTTATTACCTCACTTGGTCTTTTATAAACACTATGTACCAAAAAATCTTTAAGATTCCTAGCTATTTTGTAGGAAAATTTAAGTTGCAAATCCAAGTGAAGGTGTATCCCTTTTTATTATATTCCAGAAACTAACAAGCATTTTTTGTAGTTCATTTGAAAAACTGGTGTGTTTGGACACAAAAGCTATAATTTGTTGTAAATCCCATTCTTTTTCACTATTAATCCTTGGTTCCTGTCTACATCTGCTATTATATTTGCTTATTCTCTGCCCAAACACTTTATAACTTTCTAGAACTAATTGTTCAGAATAGCCTCTTTTAATGAACATATGACTAACTGCAATAGCCTCTCTTTTGGCCTCCTCTAAATCACTGAAAAGTCTTTTAATTCTTAAAATTTCTCCATATGGCAGTGATTGTACCATATGTGCAGGGTGACAACTATTAGCATAAAACATATAACCTGGCTTATCAAATTTTCTACATATTCGAGTTGTTCTATTTCCCCTCACTTGTTCCTTCCAACATCAGATCCAAGTAATTCACTCTATTTCCTTCTTGCAAACCATCATATTTAATCAAAAATCTACTATTATTCAAATAAATAAAAGTTGAAACTTCATTTCTGCCACCTTTACAGATGAATATCAAATCATCTATATATCTAAAATAATTCACAACATACTTATTATAGGTCCATAGGTTTATACTAGGCTATCTGCCCTAAGGCATTTATAAGCCTAGCCCAAATTTTTGTGGCTTACGCCACCCCTTATATGAAAAAATACTGTGCCCATTAGTTTGTTGTGCCTCTGTCCAGCAGTGACACAGAGATGATTCCCGGGGTAAACCTATGATCTCCCATCCACAGGTCAAGATTTCTCTTGAACAGAGCCAGCGAGGTGCTCTGCCTCACATGGACAGGGATTTTATTCCACAGCATAGGGAGTCTCTGAGTGATAAATCTATCTTATTGTAAAATGAACTTCTATAGATGTGGCTATATTCAACCTACCCCATAAAGAGGTTCGCATACATGGGCGCGAACACCACCCCCATCGCTGTACCCTGTAGCTGCTGATACAGCCTACCATCGAATTCAAAAATGTTATTGACCAAGCAGAAATGTATTAACTCCTTTATGTACTCAGTTTTAGGGGTATCTCTCATAAAATAACTAAATGCCTCCATACCAAAATTATGTTGTATACTGGTGTACAGACTTGTAAAATCTACAACCAAGAAGTACATATCTGATTGCCAGCATAATTGTGACAGCTTCTTCAGCAAGTCCATTGAATCTTTAATATATGCTGGTAGTTTACCACAAATTTAGCCAAACATTCATGCAAAATAACAGCCTATTTGATGTGTAAAGTAACCAGAAGCTGATACAATGGGTCTTCCTGGTGGATGAATAAAACTTTTATATATCTTAGGGACACAACAAAATCTAGCAATAACACTATCTTTACTGTTAAATTTTTCATAAACATCTGTTTTAGAAAAATAATTTAATCATAGCCCCTTATGTAATTAGCCATTCATATTCATGAATGGCCTGCAAATATCTTGTATCTTGTACTTGACAATATACTTCAGTGTTGTTAAGATGTTGCACACACATTTTATATTAGTCTTGCTGTCTTATAACTACTAACTTCCCCCTTTGTCGGAGGGTTTAAACACCAAGTTATGCTGCTCACTTAATTGTTTTAAACTATCCCATTCTTGCTTGGTCATATTATACATTATAGCTTTCTGGTTGAATTCATTTAACTCTTTCGCTAAAATCACATTTACAGTTGTATTACAGCATAAAATATTCTCGTTTTTAGTAGGTGGCATAAAATTGCTATTAATCCTAATACAAGTAGTATCTAATTTACTATAAGCATTAGTGTCCATGTCTGAATTACAGGAATAAAAACTTTCATTAGATTCTGAGTCACTTATTTCATTCAATGCAATATTTTCGGTATTTTTAACTTCAAAGAAATATTCTTTAATATGCATTTTACAAACAAGTTTAAAAATTTCACTTTTAAGTTCATATAGTCTAGGTATGACTGTGGGGATAAATTTTAAACCCCTATTCAACACGGCCATTTGACTATCATTAAAAACATATCCTGGAAAGATTAACAATGTAGGGTTCTGAATTTTCAGACCATACCTGACTAATATGTCCATTTTCCCCGTTTATTATACGGTCCATGATTCTGTTCCCTATTACCCCCATGTCCGAATGTAACCCCAATGTAAGCATTTCTGTCTAGAAAGCTGGCAACAATAACTTTGGATATGCAAGGGCAGAAGCAGTCTCTTTTAAATCCTTTTTATTGCACACACTCCAACACAATGAGCATCTTCCAGGCTGTCTTAACAGGAGCACATGGCTACTCGGCTGCACAACTCTCCATGCAGCATAATCAGTTACAAGTTTTGGATACAAAAAAAAAAAAAATATATATATATATATATATATATATATATATATATATAAATACATGCACACACACACACACACACACACACACACACACACACACACACACACACACACACACACACACACACACACACACACAAACTGTGTCCTGATTAATTACAATAATTTCTGAGGAAATTGCATCAAAAAAGTGAGCTCTCTCTAACATCAGAGAAGATATTTTCAACCATAATGAATACAAATCTATCCCCAGTGGATATTTTTTTTCTGTATGACAGTGTTACTGCTACTACCATCTCAGTAACACACTGCATTCAACCATGGCACTAGAGAGAGAACAGAGTAAACACTATAAATTCAAAGGCAAACTCCTTCCTAAAACCAAAAATGTATTAAACCTATTTTTGTGATAATCTAGACATGGTTTCCTACTAATGCATTACAGTCATTTTAAGTGTTTCTTATACATTATATTTATATATCATATTTGTTTATTTTTCCTTGTTAATCAGGAATAGTCTGGGCCTGATCAAGGCTGCCTTTTCACCAGAACCCTAGGCAGAAAAGCTCTAATAATGATATACTCAACATGGAAATATAATAGAACATGTAGGGGTCATAAGACGTTTGAGATGCACAATATACAGTTGTACAAAACATAATATAATGTGTTACACTCCAAGTAGCTCTCAAGGGGACTCATACTGACAAGCATTCTAGTTTCTATATTCACGTCATAGAATGCTATTTAAATCAATTTAAAATGATATGATCTAGACATGATCAGCAAGGGTCACAGGTTCATATGTGTGTGTACTAGGCTAATGGCCCTGGAGCCTTTACAAACCTAGCCCATAGAAGTGCCCTGGCATCGTGCCACCTGAAGTTAGCTCCCAGTGCCTCTATCAAGTAGAGCCACTGGAGTTATCCTGGGATGAAATATCTATTTCCCATCCACTCTTCAAGACTTCTCTTGAAAAGGGCCAATGAGGTGCTTTGCTTGACATATATGGGAAGTCTGCTGAAGAGAATGGGCAGTATCTGGGTTATGAATCTGTCCCTCCAACATGGTCTATTGATTTTAGTAATGAGGTTGAGGTCTCTGGAGTGTGTGGTGCGGAGGGATTTGGATTTCTATAGATGAAGCATTTCTAACAGAGCTGGGTCAGACATGGCTTTGTAAGTCAAGCAGAGATCACCTCTTAGTATATGATATGAGACAAAGAATAGCTGGAGTTTTTTGAGTCTGTACATGTAGGGCATGTGTTTAAAGCCTAGGATCCTCTTCATGAGGTACTTTTGTGGCCTTTCCAGCTGTTGCATGTGTCTAGTGAGGTACATGCCAAATGGGGCATTATACTCTATGATTGGCCTAATGAGGGAATAGTAGAGAGAGATGATCTCTTTCTTCTTGGATGCAAAACCCTTGGTAATGAGATGTGCCACACAGAAGGACTATCGGATGACAGTGACAATGTGGTGGTCGAAGGAGATACTGCTGTCAGTCTGTGTCCCCAAATCTCTTATAACATCTTCAGTGGGCGCCCATTGATGTGGTCATTAGTGGGAATGGAGTTTTTCCCAAAAGGACTTGACAACGCATATTTTGGCATTAAGCTTAAGGTCATGATTTTAACACCAGTCATTGGTCTCAGTGAGGCCTTTCTGTAGGATGTCTAAATTACTTGGGGAGTTAATAGTGGCACCCAGCTTGTAGTCATCTGTGAGCTTAGTCAGCCAGAGTCCCTTCATGATGGCCTGGACTTCTGAGAAGTAAATGCCAAACAGGAGAGGACTCAGGACCGATCCCTGTGGGACTCCACTTGTGACTGGTCGGCAGTCTGACTTGTAGCCCGCTACTTTCACACTGTGTGTTCTGTGAGCCAATTTGCTACCCACCTAGTGATATAGGGGTTGATGCCTAGTTTGGTGAGTTTATCAATAATTCCTGAGTGGAGAATAGTATCAAAGGCCTTGGCCAGATCAAGGCAGGCTGTATGAACTGCCTTGCCCTCATCCACAGCTCTGGTGACTGACTCAAATAAGTCAACCAGGTTGAGTAGTCTTGTTATCCCTCCTTTTGCTTACAGTGATATTGCTATGAGTCACTGTTTTTTAATGGCCTAAAGGAAAGTATGCACTTCAGCTGAATTACTCTGATTTTTGCTTACTTTAAAATGGTAAAGCCTTTCTTGGTCCATGTACATGTAAAATAAGTGAAAATGCAGGGTTTTGTTGAGAGTTCAAAGCTGTAGTCCTAAAAAAAAATAATAAAAAAAAACAATTGCAGACCCACACTCACTATACTCTTGCACTGTGTGAAAAGTTGAGTTCTGCTTAATCACTGGTGATTGAAAGAGTTACATCAACAGTCAGTTGTCATGACATCATTTTACTTAAGCAGATAAAACCTTCAGTGGCCAACATTTATTTACTAGTTTATGTACTTTTACAGTATAACCCTTCCACTCCCCCCCCCCCCATTTTTGCATGCCATCCCTCTGGCCATCAGCTGTACCAGTTTTATCTTTAATATCCCCAGTACTAACACCGTGCGATGGTAGTGGTGGATAGGGAAGGAAAAGTGAAGTGGAAAAGATGGCAGCATCATATATGCTTGTCCTGTACATTAGGGAATTCTTTACATGCCCTAACTGGGTGAAGTCACTGACTTCAGACAAGTCACTGCAAGTAATGTCAGTTAACTCTGCCCCCCCCCCCTCAAAATAAAATAAAATACTAGCAATCTGGTACACACTTATGGCACTTTCACCATCACCGGATACATGTAATATTGCAGGTAGAAAAGTACAGTTTTGTACCTACCATAAATGTAGATGTCCGATAGGTATGCATCTGCAGTCATAACATATGGGTTGTCCTGCCTCAGGCAGCCCTTCGGTCGGCCGGATTCCAAAGTCTGGGTCTGGCCTTGGCTGATGTTGCACTTTCCCCGACGTCATAGCTTCTGGGGTATAAAGGCATCAGCCGACGCCATTTTCCTCAGTGTTTCTTGCCCCAGATGCCAGGTGCCCTCTAGGAAGGCTAAATTTGGATAAATGTTGAATGTTCCAAACAGTAGCAAAATATATATATATATATATATATATATATATATATATATATATATACAAACAAACAAATACACCATAATAGATTCCCCCAGCTAGCTGAAAGAGGGGTAAGCACCCTAGGAGTACCACAGAGGGGAAGGAGGGTGGGTAATCCTGACTGCAGATGCATACCTATCGGACATCTACATTTATGGTAGGTACAAAACTGTACTATGTCCTTCAAGGATGCATCTGCAGTCATAACATATGGGTAGAATACCATCGCCAAACTGGGGGAGGAGGCACTAAGATAAGGATGGTGTAGTTAAGATCCCCTGTAAAACTGCAGTTGCAAAGCCTGCTTGGGATCTGGAGTATAAAGGTAGATTGTAATGCTTGGCAAATGTATGCACGGAGCTCCAAGTAGCAGCTTCTAAAATGTCCTTGGTAGCCACCCCTCGTAGGAAAGCTGTAGTGGTGGCTGTGGCCCTTGTGGAATGAGGCCTGATATTTTCAGGAGCTGTCTTTCCATGAAAAGAGTAACAAAAGCGAATGCAATTTCCTATCCATTTTGAAATTGTCTGTTTGGAAATTGCTTTTCCTTGCACCCCAGTTGCATATGCTACAAAAAGTTGGTCAGTTTTTCTGGTGGTTTTAGTTCTGTCCAGATAGTAGCGTAGTTGTCTGTGTATATCCAAGGTGTGCAAAAGTTTTTCTCCCTTGTTCTGTGGGTTAAGGAAGAACGTAGGCAAATGAATAGCTTGGTTCAAGGATACCCTGGATACCACCTTTGGCATGAAAGTAGGATTGGTTCTCAGAGACACTCTATCCTGGTGAAAAATAAGGAAAGGCTGCACTACCATTAATGCCTGTAACTCGGATACCCTTCTTGCTGAAGTGATTGCCAGAAGGAAAGCAGTTTTCCAAGATAAAAACTGTAAGTCTGCTGATGCTGCTGGTTCAAAAGGAGGTAGTGTCAATTTTTCCAGCACAAAATTGAGATCCCATGCAGGCAGAGGGGGTCTCCTTGGAGGCTTAACATTTTTGATCCCTCTCAAAAATTGTCTGAGAAGAGGGTGAGAGAAGATAGGAGGATCCATATTATATTCTGCTGAAATTGCTGAAGCATGAATCTTAATGGAAGAATAGGACAGGCCATTGTGGAACAGTTCTGCTAAATATTCTAGGATGTGTGCTAGGTTTGCCAGTGTGATATTTGTACCCTTTGATGCGCTCCAAATGAGGAATCTCTTCTATTTAGCTGAGTATGTCTTCCTTGTGGAGGGTCTGCGAGCCTCCAGGATAATGTCCTTGACCCTCTGAGATAAGACAGTTTGGTTTGGTTTTAAGCAATTTTCTAGGCAGTTAGTTGCAGTGTTTTCAAGTTTGGATGCAGGGTCTTGAAATTGTTCTGCGTTAGAAGAAGAGGCCATAGGGGTAGAGGCCATGAGTTCGCCTGAGACATGCTTCTCAGTAGCGGATACCAGTGCTGTCTTGGCCAGTCCGGAGCTATTAGTATCACCTTTGGCTGTTCCTCCCTTATCTTCAGTAGAACCTTGTACATCAATGAGAGAGGTGGAAATGCATACACTGTTAGGGCATTCCAGCTGAAAGAGAGAGAGTCCACCCTCCAGACTTGTGGGTGGTATGTCCTTGAGCAGAATTTCTTCAGTTGGTGGTTGAGTGGGGAGGCGAACAGATCTATCTCTGGCATTCCCCATTTCTTTGTTATGAGTTTGAAGATGCCTGGATGCAGCATCCATTCGTGAGCATCCGTGGTAGTTCTGCTTAAGCTGTCTGCTAATGAATTCTCTTTTCCTGGTACGAATTTGGCCTGCAGCTGGATATTGAGATTCAGGCCTAGGTTCCACAGATCCATTGCCATCCAGCATAGAGGATAGGAATGCGTGCCTCCCTGTTTGTTTATGTACCACATGACCGTGGTGTTGTCTGTCCTTATCAGCAGATGTCCTTGCTGGAGGAATGGTTTGAATGCCTCGATTGCATGCTTCACTGCCAGCATCTCCTTTTGGTTTATGTGCAAGTTTAGCTGGCCTTGAGACCATAGGCCTTGGATACATTTGTCCTCCATGTGTGCTCCCCATCCTAGGTCTGAGGCATCCATGGTGATGGTCTGCCTTGGTTTTGGCTTGTTGAAAGGCAACCCTCTGTTGGACCGGCAGGCCTGAGCCCACCACAGGAATTCCTTTTGAAGGCATGGAATGATTGGTATCACGGTTTCTAGACTGTGCCTGTGTTGAGACCATACATTCCTTAGGTACCATTGTAATTTCCTCATATGCAGCCTGGCTTGCGGGATCAAGATTATGCAGGATGCCATGTAACCCAGGGCCTGCAGGACTTTCCTTGCAGTAAGCTGAGCTTGTCTTGTCAAAGTCATGAAGTAATCTGGAAGTTGTTTTTGTTTTTCTTCTGTGAGAAAAGCCATCTGAGTTATTGTGTCCAGATCCACACACAAAAAGGTTATCCTTTGGGATGGCACTAGTCTTGACTTTTGGATGTTGACTGTGTATCCCAAGGCCTGTAACAGGTGTATGACATAGGCCAAATCCTTTATCAATTTTGTCTTGTTGTCCGCTTGTATTAGGCAGTCGTCCAGGTATGGGTAGATTTGAATTCCCTGAAGTCTGCAATGTGCAATTACTGATGCCAGGCATTTCGTGAATACTCTTTTTGCGCAGTAGATAAGCCAAAGGGTAATGCTGAGAATTGATAATGCTCTGATCCTGCAAGAAATCTGAGGGGTCGTCTGCAATCTGGTCGGATAGGGACGTGCAGGTATGCCTCCTTGAGATCTAGAGTCACCAGCCAATACTCCTTGCCCAACATGGGAAGAAGTTGCTGTAGGGTCAGCATTTTGAATTTTGGCACAATGAGATATGTGTTCAGTGCGGACAAGTCGAGAATAGGCCTCCATTGGTTTTCTTTTCTTGGTACAAGGAATAGTCTGGAGTAAAATCCTTGGCCTTGTTCCATAGATGGTACCCTTTCTATCGCTTTCATCTGAAGTAAATTGTTGATTTGTCTTAAAGCCTCTGGCTTCTGGTTTGGTGGAAGGTTTGCCATTCCACTCCTTTTTGGTAAAGTGTGGAAGTAAAACCTGTATCCTTTGTCTATTGTTTGCAATGTCCATGTGTCCTTTGTAATGCAATGCCAGTTTTGTGAGAATAAAGCCAGCTTTCCACCCAAGGGAGCTTCCAGTTGTTCCCTGGTAGGCGGAATCAGAGTCAAGTCATTGTGTCTGTCCTGTGGTAGTGGTTGTAGTTGCAGCTGTGGCACTACTCCTCTGGTTGGCAGGCTGCCACTGACGGCCCCTGTAGGTACCCTTTGATTGACCTCTGCCTCTAGGGCGTCTATTCCTGCCCCTCTGTGCTCTGGAGGTGTCTGGAAAGGACCAATTCTTTGAAGGCCAGTTTCTGCTGAACCTCGGAGGTTGGACCTGCAGAAATTCCTTTACTGTTTTGCACAGATTTTGCTTTTTCTTCCACTTTCTTTAGAATCTCCTGTGCAGGGGAACCAAATAAACTCTGTATTTCCATTGGAGCATCTAGGAGTTTAGCCTTGACATGGTCTGGCAAGGATTGCTCTTTTAGCCAGGCATGCCTACGAATTACTGCCTCAGTCATAGCTGATCTAAATGAAGCCTCCAGTGCATCATAGCCACATTTTAAGAAATGATTACTGACCTGCTGAGAGTTGTGTACCAAATCCTGAAGGGATTTACGGCCTAAAGGTTCAGGAGAAGAAAGCTTTTTATTCAGCTGATCTAACAAATATTCTTGGTACTGTATCATATGGAATTGACAGTTTAATGCCCTGGCAGAAAGAGTAGCAGATGTATAAACCTTTTTACCCCATCTCTCTAATGCTCTAGACTCTCTTTCAGAGGGTAGGGGATTTTTGGCAGTGGCAGCTGCAACACCTTTTGGGCCCTGAGAAATAGTTTCTGGGTCTGCAGCATGGGCTTTATACAGATGGAAGTGAGAATCTGAGACCCTGTAATATCTCTCAGGTTTTGCAGGGGCCGGGGGAAGAGAATCAGGTGCAGAACTGACATCATTATACACATCATCAATTACAGTTAGCACTGGTGGTATGGCTAAGGGCCTATGCTGGGGCAAATGTAAAAATGTCCTTAATCTTTTTCTAGAATCAGAAAAATCCTGTCCCTGCCATTGAAAGTGTTCCCTCATTGAGTGCAAAGTCTCCCCAAAGGAAAATTCTTCAGGAGGGGAGGCCGAAGGGATAGAGTCTTCCGCATCTGAATCCTCATAAGGCGAATAGGCCCCTTCCTGATGGTCTGACAAATCAGATCCATCCGTGGAGTAATCAGAGGAGAGAGGTTCAGAGGGTTCAGTCCTAGGCCTTTTGTCAGGTGGAGGTTGGGAGGCCCCATCTGGGTGAGGTTGGGAACCCCTAATTAAGGATATAAGGTCCTCAGCAAGGCTGAGAATCTGAGAAGTAGAGGAAGGCCTCTGTGAAGAAGATTTGGCAGGTAAAGCTTTTGAAAGTTTGGCAGCTTTAGCCCTGGAGAAGGCCTTAATAGACATAGAAGCTGGGGGCCTAGCTGCCCCACGTGCAGGTGTAAAAATGTCCAATGGAATGGTGTCGGACAATTCTTGAGCGCTAGCTTTGGTAGGGATTTCTGAAGCCGACTCAGCCGGGGCCTCTCTGGCCTCGGTTGCCGGAGGTATGGTTTCGGTCGTAGTAAGAACCAAGGACTCTGTTTCAGCTGAAACCAAGACACTAGCGGTAGGTCTAACCGTGGTTTCAGCCGAAACCGCGGGCCGCGAGTGTCGGTCCTTTTCCCTGCGTTTTTTGGCCATATGCATAGTGGGAGTCTCCGACGGCATTTTATATGCAAAAGCGGATCCGAAAAATTCTTCTGCAAACTCCGACCGACGTCTAAGAGTCCGTCGGTTGAAGGAGGCACAGGCTAAACAAGCTGATACGTCGTGGTCTGGGCCTAAGCAAGGAAGGCAGTAAGAATGGAAATCCTTATGAGGTATTTGTTTCCCACAAGTTAAACAATTATTTACTTGTCTGACATCGGCTGAGGCAAGAAAGAGTCCCCAACGGGGTACTTAGCTTTTCAAGTCTTGGTAGCTGAAATCTCTGGATCTGACCGACCGGCACTTGCGAACAGCTTCTGCTTCGGGCACCGCGCGGCAAGAAAGACTGAGGAAAATGGCGTCGGCTGATGCCTTTATACCCCAGAAGCTATGACGTCGGGGAAAGTGCGACATCAGCCGAGGCCAGACCCAGACTTTGGAATCCGGACGACCGAAGGGCTGCCTGAGGCAGGACAACCCATATGTTATGACTGCAGATGCATCCTTGAAGGACATCCCTCCTTTCCTGGAAAAGGAGGATTGACACAGCCACTTCCCCATCAACTCCACTGGGTTCCTCTAATGGCCAAACCGCTAGCTGAACTCATGTCAGCTGGGTCATATTGCTCCACCCCTCTAAAGCATCCATGTTCTTATAAAAATTTCTCCAACAGCTAATACTCAGGAACAGTTTAATTTTAGATGTTTATATAATTTTACTGACATCAGCAACACAATCTATAAACAAACATTTTTAAGTGGTGACCAACAGTGAAAACTACAGAATCTCTCCTGTCTACTCCAGGTCATATAGGATGAAAAGCTATTTTCTGTAACAATGAGAGAGCTAGAAAAATGGTGGGATTTTTAATGACAGAGAAACTTGTGAAAATCAAAAACTTGAAAGGTACTGTAGGATTTCTGAGCACTAAACAGAGTGATTTGACAGACGAAAATAATTCTAGGATGAGCTTAACCACAAATGTAACATATCTATTATCTTGTTGATCTTTCCCTTTCTCTCTCTCAATATATATATATATATATATATATATATATATATATATATATATATATATATATCTATACACACATATACGGTTCCCTTTCAGAAGGTTGAATGGCTGAAATCTCGAAATGCATATGGCGCAAAGCCATATGCTCGAATTTCAGAAGCTCAACCTTCTGAAACTGAAACAAAAAGAAACAATGAAACACAAAACAATGTTTCTGCAGGGGGACAAGCCCCCCTGCACCCCCCACACCCCCCGCTACTTATTTATACCAACTCTGAGATCTCACTACAGAGCAGAAAATGTAATCTCCCATTCTGCACTGTATTCCGATCCCCATTCAGAAGGTCAAGCTTCTGAAATTTTGAGCATATTGTCTTGACCATATGGCATTTCAAGATTTCAGCTGTTCGACCTTCTGAAGGTGAACTATATATATATATATATACACATATAAAAACTATTAGCAATACTGCCTGTGAGGACCTACTCTTTTTGGTAGGCCACTGTTAACTAATATTTGATTGCTTCTAGGAAAATCTAATTCTGATACCTGCTACTCATCCCACCAGTGATAAATTCAGCAATCTTTCATCACCACAATGGGTTAAACACAATTCCAACATCCTAAAATATAAAAGCATTTTCATGCAAAATGAAAGCAATCCCTGCATACAACTGCATTTACACATAGTTAATAAAAGACAATGTAATGTTTTCAGTGGACATCACGTGCCTGCCTGCCTACCTGGCTTCATGTAATTCTATAAGGACTCCTGTACTGATGGGACATAGCATATATACACATTTCTAATCTCAAAAATCAAACTCAAAAAGTTATCAAACAAAATACACTAAGGTTGTCAAAAATAACTTTTTAGCCATTTTTCTTGTTGGCAGAAAGGGGGCATTGACAATTGCACCCCTCTTATCGTCATCTATGAAACATTACAATTCAGACTAGGTCACAATTTTAGATATCTGCTTTCAAACTTCTGTCACCCCTAGTGAAGATTGCCTTGTCCATTGCACTGCATGTAGCCCAGTATTTTATCAAAAGAAACAGGATGGCCAACGCATGCTTAATTCCAATCGCTTACAGTAAACCAGACAAAAAAAAAAAAAAAAACAGTTAATGAAGTGTTACATTTCCACTTTAGTTATACCTTAGAGAAATCTGCCTGTTGTATTGTTTGTAGTTTATATAGGACAGTTTTAGTAGGTCATTAATTTTTAGCATATACTCTCAGAATGAGGGTAAACTTCATTATACTACAATTCTCATTCTTCCTGCGTATCCCCCAATACATTTCTGTGCCCCCCCCCTTGCAAAAGATGGTGGCAGCCAGGTACAAAGCAGAAACCCAGGTATTGCACATAGAAGTATTTTGTTTGGTATTCTCCAATCTTCTCTCACTTTTGCTTTTAATAGAAAACTGGAAAAAATGAAAAATTAGTGAAGCAGTGGGTGTTCATTGTGTTAACTTACACAGGGGTTTGTACAGCAATGAAAACCTAGATTACCTCATCAAAAAATGGATTGTTTCCCCTTTTTATTCGGGTCCGATGAGTCTGATTGCATATGCTGACTTTCACAACAGGTTTTATGTTATTGCCTGGTAGTTGCCTTCCTTCAATAACTCGAAATCGTATCTTGGGGTAAAAACAAAAAAAAATGCGCATTAACAGCAATATTTAAACTTTCATCTAAATATACACAAGCTAATTATAAAACCATTTACATTTTCCTGGAAGTATCTTGTGGAATTCAAACAAAATCTTGCACTACTGGATTAAGACCATTACCTACAATGCAACTTATTTTAGAGTGGACAACCAAGATGTCCTTTTCAACCATGATCGCTATAAAAAAAAGAGAGTTTCAGAGATGAAGAATTCAAAATATAAGCATGTAGAACAAAAAAATGTAAATAGATAAGATCACACTGGTTATTATTTGTATAAATCATCTGATATCTATATTATTTATGAGTCACGTAGCCTTTATCTAAACTGCATTTAGTTGAGATGAAAATAGTCAATAAAAATTGGTCTTAAGCATACGTCAACAAAATTGATATTACAGCAGTGAATGGCATTTGCCCTTTCCATACTGTAGTGCATCCTCAGAGTTGGTATATTTATTTAGCAGGGAGTAGGTGAAGACTGGTACGTACAGAAGTGTGAAGGCTGCCAGCCTAGCCAGATAGAATTATTTGTAAATATGAATGTAAACTACAGGCTTGTTGTCTTAAATGTAAAGAAATACTGTTACATGTGGAACTGGAAATAAATGTCACAACAGTGTACTCTACTGACCAAAGTAAAGCATGCAGTGACCCTTTGAAGAAGACAGTAGTGCCGAAAAGTCTAGATGAAGAAATTCTTTTTACTGTTTTAACCAAGAGTTAAATTGCTAGATTTAAACATGCAAATGTATCTTTATTGCTCTGTTCCTTTCCAGCTGCAAGATAACAAAAGGGAGCTGTTAAGAATGTAAATGCAGTTAATGTGTAGCCTGGGAACTCCAGTAAAGTGAAAAAGAATGATGTAATGTTTATCAGAACTGCAATAGCAAATTAAACAGAGAATCAGAAGGCATTAAGCATTTTTGTTTTGATCATCCAACTTTCAGCACTCTGCCTGTTTTCTTATGTAAGTTATCTTAGACTTGTGTTTTCTTTTAGGAATAGATAGAATCTAGAAAGATTAAGAATCTAGAAAGATTAAGATTGCACTAAGTGTTTTTCTGTTATGTCAGAACTGTGCTACTGAATTACTGTATTTCTGTGTCATCTCTGAACTCTTGACTAGCACTGACTGTGCAGTAGAAAGTATCGTCTTGTGACTTTATTTATTATTAAATATTTTTTAAACATTTTAACCGTTGCTGGTTTTGTGTACAGATAATTTAAGCTCTAGATTACATTACATATTTATAGAGTTTACTGTCCAGGTCACTCCAAATAAGCTTTGACTGTTTAGTCACATCTACCAATTGGATAATAATATTTGCAGAGTAATAATTGGACACCCTTTTAAGGGCCTTTGAGTAGCTGACAAATATTACCTGGGTGGTGGCAAAGTGGTACTACCATATAGTCTGGGTAAAAGGTGCACAGCTGGAGAACCTATGCCAGCCTTCCCCAGAAGTGTCTGCGCAGTTATATAAACTCTTATCTCAAAGTGTGTGTGTGTCAGCTACTTGGGCAAGGACACAACGCACTGGTTGGACAGAGAGGGTGCTGGAGATTTTGGCTTGCCCACTAGGCTGAGATCTGGACCCTATAGTTGTGCCAGTGGGGAGTCTTATTGGGGACCTGGAGAGCAAGGGAGCAACCAGCCCCGGACTGACTGCAATCTCTGTGTGCTCTTAAGGGAAATTGCACTTTACTGTGTGTATTTGTTATCCTTTCCTCCTATATGAGACACCCTTCTCTGGTGTTAGTGGTGAGGATTGAGGCTCCTTGATTGCTGGGCCAGGGCACGAGCATCAGAGTTGTAGGGGGACAACCTTCCAAATGAGGGGTGCAGAGGTGCTTGCCCTCCTGCAAAAACTTTGTTTTTTGACATGTTAAGTTTCTGTCACCCATTTGGTTTAGAATATTTTTATGTTGCGTAAATGCGATTTAGACTAATGTTACTAGAGCCATTATTTATATACAACAAATCAGTGTATAGAAGAGGAGATGCAGTAAGAGGTGTTAAGCAAAAAACAATTCAAGGAAATAAGTAACAACAAGCACGCACTCCATAGAGTTATGTTACTCCTTTTTCAGTAGATGCATCCAGCTTTAATCACAAACTGATACTGGAGTAAAGTGATAAAGGTGTTCATAGGTTGGTGGGTGGGAGGAGCTTCCTGGACAATAACTAATAATGGATTCCATCACCTTAGGGCGTGAGATGGAAAAGGCTTTACATCTACTGCATTCCATAGAGTCCTGTGGAGTAACCAGTTACAAGAAGTGGAGTCACAGTGAAAACATCTAGCAAATAACCTTGTGACCATACCAAATGATGGGCAGTGTCCAGAGTTCAGTAGCTTAAAAATAAGGATGGTATGCTAACCATTGGCCCATGAAGTTATGGGCACATATTAGGGTTTGCTATGGGTCATATAGTGATGGTTGCTTTGCTGGAATTCAGCTAGTGATGTCTTGTCATTAGTCATATGGACTTTGTTCATTAGCTGTAAATCTACATATTTTATTTAAACCATGTGGGAATAGACACAGTATTTCAGTACTGGGATAAGAACACTTTTTCCTAGAGTGTATACTCCTGGTTTCACTTCACATAAGATAACTAATTTTCTGCAATGAGCCAAATTATTTTTTTTCTTTTTTCTTTTCTTCTTTTTTTACTAAGGACTTATTCAGCACATCCAGCAAAGCATACACAGGAGGCTCCAGAATTCCAGATCTATTCCAAGGGTTATAATGCAGCAGGTAATTATGATCCAGTATGAGATAATATAAGGGAGTCAGGAAAAACTTTTAAGGGTGTCAAAGAACATGGATTTAAAACTTTGCATTGAAGTCCAAATTATTAATGACAAGACATTACTAGCTGAATTCCAAAAAAAACAGTACCTGAAAGTGAATAGGTCCTTAAGCAATCACACTGGTTTCTAATAATCCTATGGCAAAAGGTTAATACTAGGTAAAATACAAACAGGTTGAAAAGAACTAACCACTATTTATTCTTAAAACAAAGTAAACAGTGGTGGCCCTCAGTGCCTGTTCCTTTATCAAACAATTAGTGACCTGGATGAGAAGTCCACTGCCTTAATTAAACTCAAACTTTTAACCACCACCCAGGTAATATTTGTCAGCTACTCAAACTTCTAATGTGTAACTAACTATAAAACCAGTTTTAAACTCTATTCTGCATTCCATATAAACTCTCTAAGACATGGCTGTGGTGAGGCACTTCATCCAAAGGCTCTGCAAAGATTCCCAGAGACCAAAGTAGTAGGTCTTCCTACATCTATGTTCTTATAAATTAAATAAATGTAGGACCTTATGGTAGCCATGGTGCAATACATTCTCGTATAAAGACATTTACCTTCTCAACAGGAGTTCTTTGCTCTGTGATCTTAAATATGACGATGTAGACTTTTTAGGATCTTGGTTGGGGTGGGGGGTATAAAATTGGACTGAATGATTCTACTTTGTTAGACTATTCCTACTTTAACAACAGTACTTATGAGGCCTTCCATGTATCTACCACTGGAGAAGAAGGTAATATGCTTTAGAAGAATGGCTATATAAAAGCATTACACGCCATGATGAACTTTAGCAATGTGCTTCTCCATAATCAGGAATGCCTTTGAACCAGTTTAGCTCAGTAATGCTGACTCACTAGGAAAGAAAGGAAAGGAAAATGAGAAGATGAAGCCAACACCTTTGTAAGGATAAGGCTTACCTCTGTTACTTGCAATGTTCAATTCATATGTGAATTCAGTGGGAAAAGCTTTAGCAGATAAGCCTGCAGTAAAATGCAATTTCAGAGGACGTTTGTCCACTTGCATGATTAAGGCCTTGCTGGAAGCCCCCTTGGTATCTTCAAATGATTAAGTTACCTTTGTTTGAGGAACCTGTCCTTGGTTCTGTTGCTTAGTGCCTTACACTTGCTTACATATACAGAAAAATCTAACCAATGAGTGTGGTCATTTAGAACTCTGAATATTGTCGGTGCTTTGTTCCTAGCACAGACTACTTTCGCCTGATATCACTGGTTTTCCAGAAAGCAGGTTATCATGAGTTTTCCCTGTAACCTTGGGCCAACTTTTCCTGTACTATCAGAGCAATACCAATCAAGCACTTAAGTGCTATTCTGCAGTTCTTCATGTCATGTTTTATGGGGACTGTTTTGCAATGGTTAGCCCTGTTAGAAGAAGCGAGGCTATGTGGCTGTCTCGGTGATCTGTATATTAACTTGTATAGCAGCTACCTTTCCTTTTTTAGCAAAAGGAAAAAAAAAATGGCAGTAATAAATTTTGCTTAACATTTCAATTATTATCCACAAAGGTTAAAGCAAGATGGCAGTCTACAGTACCCAAGCTATGAGGCATATTCTCAGAAGTCTTTCCATTTGTTCGTGTAAATATTTTCCATAAAAATACTACAGGTATGTGGAAAACTACATCTCTTAGGAACTCATGGCAATCTCAGCATCAGTAGAAAAGGCAGTGAAACAGGATTTAGGTACAAAACAACTAAAGATTAAGGTTTCCAAAATGGACATGCTTTGTGTTAAAGTTTGTGTATACCTACGGGTTTCACTATGCCTTATCACAATGATAGCAATTAAAGCTTCTACTGGGTGAAACAGCCTAATGCTTTCACAAGCTGAAACAAATAAAAGTATTTGATGCAGGAAGGCAAACCTCCCTTTTATACCCATGTGGGAAGCTTCCCCCATCACCTGATAACTAAGATCACAGTCATACAGCTATGGATTAAACAAGCGTTCAAGAACCAACAGCAGTGACTCCTTACAGGCAGTAGCAACTGACAACCTGTAGATCATGGAAGTGTACCCAACCAGTTGAAAACTCAGTGAGCTGACAATCAGCCATAGTCGCACATCTGGAAAGTTTGTTTTAAATGTGGGATGGGACAAATACTGATCCAAACTGATGGAAATAATGGTTTATAAATGTACTATTGGGTTAGGGAGACTCTTAAGTTCATTGCATTTGTGTACAAATTAAGCCCCCACTGGTTTATTCCAAACTGAGTCCCAAAAGGAGTTTTTTTGTGGCTTGAAATAAAAGGCACAACTCTCCCTAAGAAGGTGACAGGATACTGAGAAGAACAAAAGCTGTTCCTCTAAGTAACATGCATTTCCAAAAGTCCTGCAATCCTCTTAGCGAACAATTTGCATATCCTACTCAGTTGAACTGGGTGATCTGTTGGGAGATCGATGAAAGGAAATTATACTCTTACTGACCACAAATACAAGCTGTACATGGGGACAATGACCTCACTAACATTGTTTGCAATTCCCATTAGGTTACCCTGCAGAGTTTTCTTACAGCTAGGGCAACCTGATGATGAAAAAATGGACCATTATTTAGAAATGTACCAAAGACCGTTACATAACAGTATCTACAACGGAACTCCTTCAGTACTGAGGTGGCAGTCACTACTTGCTTCCCTAAACTGTCTCATTGTTCATATTTGATGTTGAGCCATAATCTTTTCAACACTTGTATGTTGTGCACAACCTTGTCTGGAGAAGCACCACATCTGGTAGGAAGAGGACAATGTACTATAAACATAATGAGCAAAATGCTTTTGTCTTTTAACTGTCAAAAATCACCTTATGGCACACAAATGCTTTGAAAGTGCAGAGCAGGAAATCTGTGCTTTGATGGAAAAATACTGTTTGCAGGAATCCTGTAAAGACCCAAAAAACACCACTGTACTGGAAGGAATGACATTTGACTAAGAGATATTGAAGGAAAATCCTAGCTTTCTGGAAGCACTCCATGGTGAACTACAGAGCCCTCTCCATCTCCTTCTACGATGGTGCCCATCTGATACCGATATCAAGGTGGGGATAAATGGCAACATCCTTGGTTCTGCAAAAAGCAGTTATTGGTGCCAGGTGCTTTCTAAATACCCTTGATAACGCTGCCAATCCAAGGATGAAACTCTCTCCATCAAATCAGAGAAGCATCTGTTGCTCCCTGTGAAGAGGTATATGAATGCAAGCATCTAAGGTCTATTGTGACCATCAGAGCCTGAAAGAGCTTGAAAGAATAAGAGTGGTAATAGGGCCTGGAAAGACAACAGTGTGAGTGTGCAAAAACTTCAGGTAGGGGGTTCAGCCTTAGGACATCCAGGAAACGCCTCCACAAACCATCCCTTTATAGGCACTAGGAAGAGTCTTGTGTAGAACCTCCCTTTTCTATTTTGTTACCCATTAGCTGTACAACTGGAAGGACCACATGCACTTGGTCTCTTAAAATGGTTTGAACACCTGATACCTTTTGGTTTTCTTTCAAAGTGAAGGTTTTAACCCTGACATCATCTTTAGCACTAAGTTGCCTTTTTTTTCCAGTTTCTTTTCTGCTACAATTGGGATAAGTAGGAAGAGCTGTGGATAGGGCTGAGGGTGGGGAAAGAGGTTCCACGAAGTCATGGCTTTTCCCTTTTTTGGGTCTCCTTGCCATTTCTTGTTACACTGGTCCTTTTACCCTTCACCTGCTTACTTTTTCCTTGCCTGTGGCAACAGATCATAAATATTGGACAGTTGCTGTCCATTTTATTTTTGATTTGTTCACCAATGGGATTCCCAAACAGACTATCCTTATCAAGGGGTGTACATTAAGAAGCTGCATTTCTGATAGGGACTACAGCTTCAGTCATTCATACCTCTAATCAGAGACCCTGTAAGCAGCTGTCCTCGGACTCTGCAATCATACCATCATAACCATACTTGACAAAATGCTTAACCATATGACTAATAATATAAAGGAAGGCCAATAATTTCAGACTTCAGATCCACATCGGACATCTCTCTTTTTTTTTCCATCAGGTCATGGGGAGCAATTTGAAACCAGGTCAAGTCCACCTGGACAGTTACTGGCTGTGAAAGCAGAATGGCAGCTGTATACATCTTTTTCCCAAATCAGTTCAGCACTCTGCCTTCCTCATCATTAAAAAGGTGTAGTATCGGGTCTTCTTATAAACTAATTATATCCTTTTTGCATCTATAAAACACCACTGCTAGATTACCATAGAATTTTTATAAAGAAACTTTTGCGACTCCTAGACCCTTGTAAAACCAACATACTTCCAAATTGCTATGATTTAGGTATACCACTATGATTTTAGTCCTCATATTTAGCCTTGCTCCTCCTATATTTATGTTCCTCAAAGTGAAACCCATGGCTGCATGCCTTATTTAATAAATAACCTACAGTAGGCCTATACATACATTTTCTTATCAGTAACTATACGGTCTATTACATCAAGAACTTTCATTGTGAAAATTAAGAACCTGTACCTCTTTCTGACCATCTTCTATAATTTATACAGGTCAGTGCTACAATTTCTAATGGTCATAGCTTGAAAGGTACTCATATCAGGGTTTTTTTTTTAGGGTTAGGGTATGTCTAAGTTCCTTAGAATTCAAAGAGGAGTCCTCTAACACTTCCAAGACTGGAGAAAATAACGCAGCATTTAGGGGCATCCAGAGCCAGCAGATAAAATTATCTTTTCTGGGTGTCTCACATCTATGGCTTCCTAAGAGTAGTGGTCTTTAGAATCATAGCCTATTACTAGGCAGTTGACCCAGTACATTATTTGCAGCCTAACCAGTACACGTCCACATCATGTTACATCTTTCCTTAAGGGAGTGTGGGAAAACACCTGGGGTGCTTTTAATGTAGCATGCATTTAGGTCTCATGCATTCATCTAGAAAGTGACTGAAGAGAGTTAGGGAGATGCTTTGTTTAATATGAAAGGGAAGCCTGTTTCAGAGAAGAGGAATTCTTTGGAGAGGTATCTATCATGTCAGTATGTTATGCTTATGCTGTGGTGGTGGTTTAATTCTCTTGTATGGGTTTTTGTGGGGTGATTGGTTTTGCAAATGTAGAAGGTCAAACAAGGCAAAGTCATTTAAGGTTACCTCAGAATTGTCTATACCAGATAGTAAATAAAGAGTGAGTTGTGAAGTGCTTTGGTCATGAAACTCAGGCCCTTAATTTTCTTGGTGAAGAAAGAAGGAATCTTTCATGCTGATTAATGTTTCTTGACAGGTACATGCTAAAGGGAGCACTGCATTCAATATGGGTCTATAAGAGGGCAGTACAGGGCAATAAATATATCCTTGGATCTAGAAAATATACCTTTGGTAATCTACTGGATTAAGAAGAGTGTTCTAATGACCACAGTAACATGGTAGTCAAGTAAGAGTTCAGTGTTTACAAAAGTGCCCAGGTCCCTAACAGCTATATTAATTTTGAGGGGAGTATCATTTATGTGGTTATTTTATACGTGCTGTTGTTTTCCAAATACAGTACTGCAAATTTTAACAGGTATTAAGTCATGGACAAAGGACACGTTTTTGTGCAAATTAATCTTTTGGGATCTGGAACTTTACAATCATCTGCAGCCTTGCTAAACCAAAGACCCTTGACATCAACTTGTACATTAGAAAAGTAAATAGCCAATGATCTGGACATCGGCGGTCGTAAACACCAAACAGAAGCAGCCAAACTACTAAGCCCTTGGGGCATAAACAGTAATGATCCTTTTAAAGGCCAGTGTTCCCAAACCCTAATTTCTGGGGTACTGTCTATGAGCCTGTCACTTATATAAACCACTTGATTGCTATTTACGTTTAGTGTAATTACTTATCTACAATTCCCAAGTGTGGAGTAATACTGAAGGCCTTGGCCATGTCAAGGTAAGCAGTATGTACTAGTCTGCCCACATTCAATGCCTTAGTAACTTGTTTTTGTATTTATTCTTTTAAAGTCCATTAGGTTAAGCATGCAGGATCAAACTTTCACAAACCTAAACCGAATATGATCAAGAGACTGCAGTTTGCCAATACCTTTGTTTAAAGGGTCCATAACAATACATTCCATTACCTTCTGGTACGTCTATCAGTTCTACAGTTGCCAGAATCAGTGGCGAGGCCACCCTTGTACAGGGCGATGACTACAGCTCTTCTCCATCAGAGGTTGCAGGTAAACAGACAATACCACTGTACTATGACTCAAGGCTTTAAACATCCTCCCATTTAAAAATTCTTAGACGGGAACATTCCCTGCAAAGCTATTAAAAGGAGAACCCTGGCCAATCCTACAGTTTTCAATGTCATGCTCTGGTCCTAAACAGGATATGCAAAGGTTATAAAACTGTTGATTTGGAAATTTGTCTACCACAAAAGAACTTAACTTCTTTGCTATTAGCGGCAATCTCTAAAGCATAAATTGTTGCCCGATCTTTCTAAATACAATGCTATTCTCAACTGTACGAAATAACAATAGCCACAGGAAAACCTCCCAAACTGGGTACATCTTGAGATGGAGTTCTGGAGCATTATAAACAATGCTGGACTGCTGAAGCCATAGCACAATATATATTTTGGAAATGACCATGAAGATATAATATGGCAAGGAAGGATGTCAGCTTTATTCAAATATTGTACTGATGTCTCCAAAGTATAGACATCTTTCCAGACTGCAGGGGGGAGGATGCTGAGCTCTGAAAGTGTGGCCATACATTGGGCTTTTTGTGGCTGAAGCCTCAAGCAATGAATACTGCAACCAACAGTGATCTATATGAAGAACATTCATAGGTTCATACTAGGCTATCTGCCTTAGGGCATTCATAAGCCTAGCCAGAGTGTGTTTGGCTTTCGCCACCCATTTTAAATTAATTTTGCTATGCCCTTTTTCGAGGTTAGTATACTGTGCCTCTGTCTAACAGTGACACAGAAGTGATACCCGTGGTAAACCTACGAACTCCCATCCACTCATCAAGATTCCTCTTGAAGAGAGTCAATGAGGGACTCTGCCTAACCTGGACTGGGATTTTATTCCAGAGTGAAAGGAGCCTCTGGGTTTTGAAACTGTCCCTCCAGCATGTCCTATTTATTTCAGTGCTGAAGTTCAAGTCTCTCGAGCGCGTAGCTCGATGGGATTTGGATTTTCTGAGGTGCAGCATTGTCCATTAATTCCGGGTTGGACATGGCTTTATACGTCAAGCACAGATCGCCTCTGAGCAGGCAGTATGCCACTAAGTAGAGCTGGAGTTTCTTTAATCGGGCAGCATATGGCATCTGTTTGAGCCCTTTGATCCTCTTGGTGAGGTACTTTTGGGGTCTTTCCAGTTGCTGCAGATGTCTGGTAAAGTACATCCCAAAAGGGGCATTGTACTCAATTATGGGCCTGATGAGGGATGAGTAAAGAGGCACGATGACCTCCCCTGATCTAGATGTGAATCCCTTCATGATTAGGTGGGCTATATAAAATGTTTTTCTAACCACTTTGGCCACGTGGTTGTCAAATGAGAGATTGCTATCAACTTGGGTCCCTAATTACTTCTTCTGTACTTAATGGATTACCACCTATGTGGTAATTTGTGGGCACTTTGTTTTTGCCAAAGGGGAAGACTATACACTTTTTGGCGTTTAGCTTGAGGCCATGGCTCTGGCACCAGTTGTCTGTTTTGATGAGGCCCTTTTGGAGGATGCTTGTGTTGGCTGGAGAGTCGATTATGGCACCCAGTTTGCAGTCATCTGCGAACTTGGTCAGCCACAGTCCTTCCATGTTGGCCTGTACCTCCGACAAATATATACCGAACAAGAAAGGTCCCAGGACTGAGCCTTGTGGGATGCCACTTGTAACTGGTTTGGAGTCTGACATGGCTCCAGCAATTCTAACCATATGGGTTCGGTCCTTGAGCCAGTTTGCAACCCATCTAGTGACATAGGGGTTTATATATTTAAGCTAGTGAGCTTATCTATAATGCCCGAGTGGGGTATTGTATCGAAGGCTTTTGCGAGGTCCAGGTAGGCTGTGTGGACCACCTTCCCCTCGTCAATGGCCTTGGTGACTGTTTCAAAGAAATCGACCAGGTTTAAGAGGCAGGATCTGCCCTTAACAAAGCCAAACTGGGTAGGATCCAGTGTCTGTAGGTCCCCAATATCTTTATTTATGAGGTCCATAATGATCCTTTCCATAGCTTTGCAGACCAAGCTAGTCAGGCTTATGGGGCAATAGTTTCCAGGATCCGTTGTGGCACCACCTTTATGGATAGGGACCACTGTTGCTGTACGCCACTCTTTGGGTACATATCCTGTAGTAAGGCTGAGATTGAACAGTAGTTTTATGTTTGGTTTAGCTCTTCTTGGAGTTCATGTAGGACACAGCCCGGGACACCGTCTGGTCCCAATGATGCTGTGTTTTTTTGCTTTGGAGAGGGCGGCTCTTACCTGAGCATCTGAGATGTCAGGGGGGCAGCACTCTGCTGGGATAGATATTTGCCCTTTTGGTGGGGGAGGGGGGAGTTTGCGCTGAACCTGTCAGCTAGGATGTTGGCAATGTCTGTGGGTTTGATGTATTTTTTGTCATTCTGGACTAATTCTGAGCATATCTGGGAATTCCCACCCAGGTTCCTAACATAACTAAAGAAAGCCTTGTGATTATCCTTAGTGTCCTGTGCAATTTTTCTCTCGAAGCTGGCCTTAGATGATTTTATGAGTGCCGTAGTTTTTTGCTAATACTGATCAGAGATGCCTTCCCTTTTTGGGATTTTGCTTTATCATGTAGTAGCTTCCTTCTTCTATTGTATAGTTTGTTTATGGCTGAGGTCCACCAGACAGGACATCTGCCTTTGGAGGACTGGGTCTTGGTTTTATTTGGGATTGCATGATCCATGCATTCCTGAAGGTGTTCATAGAATGCATTTATAAAGGATTCTGCGGTCTGGGCCGTATATTCCACAGGCTCGGGGGCTTTGAAGGATTCCACCTCGGTTTTGAGAAGTGTGAAATTTGCTTTAGAGAAGTTTTTCACTGTGGTTTTGTGGGCAGGGGGTGGTGTCTGGATGTGAATATCCAGTGAGATTAGTTTATGGTCTGATCTTACCAGTGAGGGATACACTTCTAGTCTGGAGCATAGAGTCCCCATGTTGGTGATGATCAGGTCCAGTATGTTTTCCCCTCTTGTGGGAGTGGTAACAAGTTGTTCCATAGCATTTGAGTTTCTAAATTCTAGGAACCTTTGGGCTAGGGTGTTGGAGCTAGAGTAATGCTCCCAGTCTATGTTCGGGTAGTTGAAGTCGCCCAATATAATGGTGTTTGGAGAGACCTTCATATTTTCCAGTGTTTTCAGGAAGGCCGAGTGGGGTTCCTGGGTTTGGGAGGGTGGTCTGTAGCAGGCTATAAACTGGAAGGCAGTTTTACCCACTGTTAGTTGCACATGGATAGTCTCTGATGCTTCATGCTGTGCCACCAACCTGGAGGTGTGGGTATCTTTGACGAATATTGATACTCCCCCTCCTTTTGTGGTTCGGTCCAAGTTTTGGGGCCGAAAAGCATGGTATGAGTTATAACCTGGTAGTGCTGGGGTGCTCTCGGGATCCTTGAACCAGGTTTCTGTTACTGCACAGATATCTATGTTCTCCATGCTAAGGAGAGTTTTGAGTGCGTGCATCTTGAGGTTTAGACTTCTGGCGTTGAGTAGCATTACTCTTAGTTTCTTATCCCTTGTGATACCTATGGAGGTGGGTTTGTCTTTTGAGCCTTGCCTAAAAAAGGCACTATGGGGGAAGCAAGAGCCTTTGCCAATATCCGAAAGCCCCGGGGTGACAGGTGCAAGCCGTCCCTAGCGAAGCATCATGGCTTGTCGAGCATGTCATCTCAGGCTGACAGGCATTGGATCCCCTTTGAATGACACCAATACTTAAGCCAATTGTTGAAATTGATCATCTTGTCTTCATATTGTGGCATCATTCTTGGTGAGGATAAGATGCTACTCACGGTCAGGGTCATACCGGCCTGGGCTACATGCTCAGAGTGCTCCTCTATGTCTCTTTTCATGTAGTCCAGGGAGGTACGTCTCAGGTCATTCACACCAGCATGGACAATGACAGAGTCATATTTGTATTTGCCTTGGAGTGACCTGAGTGCTTGTGTTATGTGGCGGATCCTAGCGCCTGACAGGCAGCTCACCATGACCTTCTCCTTGTTCAGCCTGGTGAGCGGGACGTCAGTGTGCCTAACGATAGAGTCACCAATTACAAGTGTATCAGGTGTGTTGTTTAGCCTCAAGGGCTGCGACTGTTCGGCACACTAGCTTTGTGAGCTATGTGCTGCACGTGTTTTGTTTTGGGGTAGCAGTTGCATGGGTGTCTGCTTTGGAGGTCTCTGCTGCTTAGGCAGATTTTTATTTAGAGCTTCCGAGTATGTTTTTGTGTGTTTATGTGTTTGGTTTGCTGTCGTGGTAGGTCTATGTGAGACTGGAATTGTAGTGAGTGTGGTTTCCTTCTCCTCCTGACTGGTTACGCCAGTACTAAGTTGAGAGAGCTTAGCCTCCAGTTTGGCTATATGGTTGCATCTCTCACATGTGTTGGAATTTGTTGGGAGGAGGAGAGGGTTGTCTGTGTACATGAGGCAGGTGTAACAATGCCTCAAGATTCCCAGATTCACCAGCTGGACCGGAAAGGAGATTGACAACTGACCTTTGGACATGCTAGAATAGTACTGGGATTTCCTTTATAATTGAAAAAAAGGGCCAATGCTGAACAAGGTACTCAAGGGGAGTTTGTGAGGGTGTAGTGATTTTAATTTTTTAGTGCTGACTTATATAATTGCTTCAGTGAGCAAGTGCCAGGTAACTTAAATGCAATGTGTTACAGGTAACTTAAATGCAAAAACAACAAACAGTAACTTTCTTTCAAGTGAAACAAGGAAGCAATGCAGATATCACTAGGGATCCACAGAAGCACTGAAAAGCCGCATTTTAGGTGGAATTAGCATTTCAGGGAAATAACAAGCAAACAAACAACAAGCATATAAACAAAGCTAGATTCAGCAGGCCTGGATCTAGTCTATGCTACAGCAAACAAGGTGTACCAATTTCAGTAAGAAACAGTTCAAATATGCAGGCACTATAAGCCTTTAACCAGAAATTCCCAGCTCAGAAGGGCAGAGTCCAGCCTCTCCTCCCACAAGAGTGCAGGCCACAAACCTTCTTAATGTAAAATAACTGGCCTGAAGCCCAAGTTCTTAAACCAGAACTAATACACTTTTAGAATAACAGACACTGAGCCCTCAATCAGCAGTTCCCAACTTAGAAGGATGTAAGCTACCTGTCCTGCCACCACAGTGACAGTGTTTTGATTTTTCCCATGGCTGCTTCAATTCAGTCATGCAATGTGTTTCAGAAAGGTCCTACCTGGGGTGTTTACCATGGTACTAAATATGTTTAAAAGTATATTATCAATATGTTGTAGTTCAGAGTACTTTTTATCATTTACTTCACGAGTGCTATATTCCTGGATATTGACTATTTTATCTTATGTAATTAAAAGTACATCTTTTTTTCCAGTCTTATTAGAGAATGTAAGCTTATAGGAAGACTGTGACTTGTGAATATGTTAGTTGTCTCTGAATTTGACAAAGCTTTGTTTTTGCTTTTTAACAATAAAAGTCTTCGGACTTAATAAACCATCTTCTATTATGTATATGGGAGGACTAAATTCAGTTGACAGAGATTAAAATTGACATCTTTGTCGATAGGCATACAAGATCACACAGTCCCGGGAGTTGTGGAATATGCCTTTCTCCAGTACTGTGGGAGCTAGGAGTCAGCATACATATAATTAGCAGGGGGTATGTGAGTTTTAGGGGAATTTGCAAAGGTATTCCTTTGTATAGGCATACTGATGTGTTTAAGTTTGTTTTGCCAACCTTTGGTTGTTTTTGACATTAGCAACAACGATATTTCGATATTTTGATTATATTTCGTATACCCACATATTTATGTCTGAAATAGATGTCATTTAAGATGCAGATATCCAGAAGGGCACTGAGGGTTATAGACCACTTAGTATAATTAAGGCAATTATTTATATTGCTGTAAATAATTATCTGAGATGTCTCTAAATATGGAGGTATTCAACATTGGGTTGGCCTAATGCGACTTATGCAAAAGCAGTCTTTCTTTATTGACGATTGGTGTGTGTATGTATTTAAAAAAGGTGCGACTGAAACAAAGCATTCATGCCCCCTGATATGCAAACAAATTACAAAACAAAAGCCCTTCTTGGGATTACTGAATGTAAAAAGCATAAATCCTTAAAACCTAAAGGATAGCCAACACCTTTTATAGGATGATTCATTTCCTTTCACTAAGTTATACAGAAGAATGCCATTCATCACTCAAAAAGGTGCAGGTCTTCTCCCACATCATCAGACTGACCTACATAGCAGTTTTGTCATCAGACAAAGTACATTTGTGTACACTTACCATAAATGTAGATGTTCGAGTGTATTCACTGTTGCAGTCATTACAATTGGGTTATGACCGGCCTGAATTCCAAAGTCTAGGTCCGGCATCGGTTGCTGTCGCCTCTTCCCTGACATCAGTGCGCCAGGGGTATAAAAGATGCAGCCGACACCATTTTCTTCAGTTTTTCTTGCCCCAGATGCCCGGTGCCCCCAAAAGGGTAGGCTATAAAAATATGTCAATAAAATATGCATGCACCAAAGTATATATTTTGCCTTCATCTACAAGCAAATGCACCACATAGGTTGTATAGAATAGAGAAGTACAGATAAGTTCCAGCAAGGAAATGGGGGATGGCGGGTGGGTAACCTGGACTGCAACAGTGAATACACTCGAACATCAACATTTATGGTAAGTGTACACAACTATACTATGTTCTTCGTGTTTCACTATTGCAGTCATTACAATTGGGTTGAATTCCAAAGCTAAGGTTGGGAGGCTGCAGCTAAAAAGCATTAGGAGCGGCTATTAGGCCCTGCAGAATTGCAGTGGAAAAGCCTGCCCTGGATTTAGAGTAGAGTGGTAAGTGATGGAGCTTTGTGAAGGTGTGCACTGAACTCCAAGTAGCAGCCTCTAAAATGTCTTTGGTTGGTATGCCCCTGAGGAAAGCTGCTGAAGTGGCTGCTGCTCTGGTTGAATGTGGCCTAATGCCCTTAGGTACTGGCTTGCCATGTTGTGAATAGCAGGAATGAATGCAGTGGCCTATCCACTTTGAAATGGTCTGCTTTGAGATAGCCTTTCCTTGTGATCCTGTAGCATATGCCACTAGTAGTTGCTCTGTCTTTCTGAAAGCTTTGGTTCTGTTCAAATAGAAACGTAGCTGTGTATGTCCAAAGAATGCAGAATTCTCTCCCCCTTATTCTGTGGGTTTGGATAAAAGGTAGGCAGATGAATAGTTTGGTTAAGGGTCACACTGGACACTACCTTAGGCATACATGTTGGGTTTGTCCTCAGAGAAACCCTGTCTGGATAAAAAATAATAAAAGGTTCCACAGCCATGAGTGCCTGTAGCTCTGAGACTCGTCTTGCAGAAGTTATTGCTAGGAGCAGAGCTGTTTTCCAAGATAAAAACTTTATATCAGCTGTAGCAGCTGGCTCAAAAGGAGGCAGGGTGAGTTTTCCGAAGACATAATTGAGGTCCCATGCAGGTATTGGTGATCTCCTTGGAGGCCTTAAATTTATGGCCCCTCTGAGGTACTGCCTTAATAAAGGATGAGAAAAGATTGGTGTCTCTGTATTGTAATGAGCTGAAATGGCCGAGGCATGAATTTTTATAGATGAAAAGGATAGGCCTTTGTCCAGCATCTCAGTCAAGTATTGCAAAATCTGAGGAATATTTGGTGCAGCTGTGTGAATTCCTTGTGCCTGGTTCCAAGCACAGAATCTCTTCCATTTTGCAGCATAGGATCTCCTAGTACTAGGCCTCCTGGACTCCAAAATGACATCCATCACCACTTTAGTGAGAGGTGTGTTTTGTATGACTACATTATTTGCCATGCTGCCAGATTTAAGGTCTTGAGTTGGCTGATTGTTCTGCTGGGACAGTAGATGAGGCACTTGAGGCAAGGTCCAGGCTGGGCATTGAGACAAGATCCTTAGGACTGGATACCAGTACTGGCGTGGCCAGACTGGGGCAATCAGTATCATTTTTGGCTTCTCCTGTCTGATCTTTAGGAGTACCTTGGGGAAGAGAGGCAGAGGAGGAAAGGCATATACTGTTAAGTTTTTCCAGATGAAAAATAGACCATCCACTTTCCATGCTTGTCTGTGATAGGTCCTTGTGCAAAATCTCTTTAGTTGGCAGTTGTGAGGTGAGGCAAATAGATCTATGTCCGGGCATCCCCATTTCCTTGTTACCATGCTGAAGACTTGTGGATCCAATTTCCACTCGTGGGGATCCATGAGGTTTCTGCTTAGTTTGTCTGCCAGAGTATTTATCTTTCCTGGCAGGAATTGTGCCTGCAGATGTACTTGGTAAGTCAATGCTATGTCCCACAAAGTCATGGCTAGTCTGCAAAGGAGGTAAGAATGAGTGCCTCCCTGCTTGTTTATATACCACATGACCATGGTATTGTCTGTCTTTATCAGCAGTTGTCCCGGATGAAGTAGGTCCTTGAAGGCTGTCAGGGCATTTTGAACAGCTAGCATCACTTCTTGATTGATATGTAGATGTATTTTGTTTGCGGTCCATGTGCCTTGAATACATCTTCCTGCCATGTGGGCTCCCCAGGCATAATCCGATGCATCTGTTAATGTCTGTGTGGCTGGGGGTAGAGTGAATGGCTGTCCCTTGTTGTGGTGACAGGCCTTCGTCCACCATCGAAAATCCTGTTGCAGGCAGGGAATGAAAGTAACTATTGTTTCCAGGCTGTGGCAATTTTGAGTCCAAACACTTTTTAGGTACCATTGAAGTTTCCTCATATGCAGTCTTGAATATGGAATTAGTAGAATGCAGGATGCCATGAAGCCCAAAGCCTGCAGAATTTTTCTTGCAAATAACTGGGCCTTTGTTGCCAACAGTTTGAAATAGGTAGTCAGTTGTCTTTGTCTGGCATGTGATAAGCCATCTGGGCAGTTGTATTTAAGCTTGCACCCAGGAATATTATCTCGAGAGGGTACTAGTTTTGATTTCTGTTCGTTGACTGTGTACCCTAGGCATGGTAGGAATCTCTTTACAAATGCCAGATGCTGTAGTAGAATGTCCTTGTTCTCTGCTTGAATGAGGCAGTCGTCCAAGTAAGGATATATTTGTATTCCTCTGTCTGCAGTATGCAATTACTGGTGCCAGGCACTTTGTGAAGACCCTGGGTGCAGTAGATAAATCAAACGGCCGTGCAGAGAATTGGTAGTGCATTGAGCCAGCTTTGAATCTGAGGTATCTTCTGCATGTTTGTCTGATTGGGACATGCAGGTATGCCTCTTTTAAATCTAAAGTCACAAGCCAAGCTTTCTTGCCCAACATGGGCAGAAGCTGCTGTAGAGTCAACATTTTGAATTTTGGAATATCCAGATACGTGTTTAGAATAGATAGGTCCAGTATTGGTCTCCAGGCTTTGTCCCTTCTGGGTACCAAGAACAGTCTGGAATAGAATCCTTGTCCCTGCTCTTGCTCTGGCGAATGGCCCTCATGTCCAAGAGGGATAAGACTTGTTTTTGTGCCTCTGCCCACTGATGTTTTGGCAGGTCTGGCCAACCATTTGCCCTTGGCAGGGTATGGAAGTGAAACTTGTAGCCTTGTGACACTATGTTTAAGACCCATTTGTCCTGGGTTATTATGTGCCAATTTTGAGAAAAAAGTGCTAGTTTTCCCCCTAAACGTGCTGCCAGAAGATAAGTGCTTGGCGCAGGCAGGGGGAAGTCATTGTGACTGTTTCCTGTATGGCTGTGATTGGTCTTCTCCAGTTTTGGTGGTAGAAGCACCCCCATTGTTTAGACCTGTACAAACCTTGGGGCTGGGATCTGCCTCTAGGGCATCTGTATCTGCCCCTTTGTGGCCTGTCTGACACTGGAAAGGACCAATTTTTCGTAGGCCAGTTTCTACTAAATCTGGGAGGCTGTACCTGCAAGAAATCTTTGACTGTTTGCATAGATTTAGCTTTGTCCTCCATTTTCTTCAACACCTCTTCTGCTTTAACCCCTAACAAAGTATCATGCTGTAATGAAGCATCTAATAGTTTTGCTTTAACATGATCTGGCAGATTCTGTTCTTTTAACAAAGCATGCCTCTTAATGACAGAACCTGTAACAGCGGCCTTGCAGGAGGCCTCCAGAGATTCAAAACCAGATTGCAAAGTATGTTTCCCCACTTGTTCAGCTGCATGCAATAAATCCTGCATTTCTTTATTTTCTGCACATTCTGAATTTGTTAGCATTTTCTGTTTAAGCAGTGACATAAGATATTGCTGATATTTAAGCTTATGAAATTGGCAATTTAAATCTCTTACAGCCAAGGTATCAGAAGTATAAATCTTTTTACCCCATCTGTCCATGGCCCTAGAATCCCTATCAGAGGGAAAAGTTTTTTTTTGCAGTGGGAGCCTTGACCCCTTTGGGACCCTGAGAGATGGTTTCTGGGTCAGCAGCAGGTTTTTTTATAAAGAAATTGATGAGAGTCAGGAACCCTGTAGTATCTGTCTGGCTTAACAGGGGCTGGTGGTAGAGAGTCTGGAAATAGACTGGACTATGAAAATACATCATCTACAATGTTTAAACAGGTGGGATAGCAAGGGGCCTGTGCTGAGGCAATAAAAGGAAGTCTCTGTGCCTTTTCTTGGATTCTGAGTAATCTTGGCTCTCCCAGTGGAAATGCTCCCTCATAGTATGCAATGTCTCCTCAAAAGAATAATCCTCAGGAGGAGAGGCTGAAGGGATAGATTCTTCAGCATCAGAATCCTCATAGGGAGGAATAGAATATTCCTGTTCAGAGGAGGAATCAGAGGAAATGGAAACCTGGTCTGAAGATTTGTATTCTATCTCTTGCCTAGGCCTCTTATCAGGAGGGGGATGGGAACCCCTGATCAAAGTAATTAGGTCTTCGGCCATTTTAAGCATCTGTTTTTTAGGTATGGTGGCCTGTCCAGGAGAATGTTGTACTTATTTCTTTGTATTTAGAGCCGTTTTAGTCTTTGCCTTTGAAGCTGAAGTAGGTTTCGCATATAACTGTGTAGGCCTGAAAACACACTCAGAAGCCGATGCCTGCTCAGTGGCTCCGGACCCATCTGAGGGAAGAGTTTCCGAGAGTCCAATACCTTGAGTTTCCAGTGGCCTAGTCAGCTCCACGTGGGAGTCAGAAGCAGCCTGTGGCTCTGAAGTAGCAGGTGTCAGGGGCTGCAAAAGCGCCTCACTGAGAACCGGCGAACTGGCGAGAGGCCTAGCAGAAGCCTAGTCATCGGTTTTGGATCTCTGATGCCTGTCCTTTTCTTTTTTTTTGCACTTTTTATAAACTCAGGTAGTCGGCTGTTCTGGCGGCATTATATAATTAAATCTTCTGCCAAAGTAATGGAATGCAAAATTGTACCGACGCTTAATAGTGCGTTGGTTAAATCTAGCACAAAACCGACAACTAGCAATGTTGTGGTCAGGGCCTAGGCAAGGAATACAGTAAGAATGAAAATCCTTATGAGGTATTTGCTTCCCACAAGAAATACAATTATTAACTTTTTCCTGACATCGGTCTGGAGCAAGAAAAAGTTTCCCCAATGGGGTACTTAGCTTTAAAGACGACTTTGGATCAGAAATTCGAATTTGAAAATCTCAGGAGTCGGCCGACCCGCACTTGCGAACTGCTTTTGCTTCGGGCACCGCACGGCAAGAAAGACTGAAGAAAATTGGCGATTGGCTGCATCTTTTAAACCCCTGGCGCACTGAAGTCAGGGAAGAGGAGACAGCAACCGACGCCGGACCTAGACTTTGGAATTCAGGCCGACTGAGCGTAGCCTGCCAGCAGGATAACGCAATTGTAATGACTGCAACAGTGAAACACGAAGAACATTATTTTTCTTTTCTTTGCTCCATTAAGTTGATCAGCAAAGTCCAACTGGCCGTAAAACTCTTTAATAAAACAGTAAGCGCTTTTGGGATAACCCTTCTTCAGACATTCACTAACACATTTCATTACAATTATATCAGATATTAAAATATAATCATCCAATCAAAGTCAATAAATTACCCGCCTCTTTTTAAGGCTGGTTTTAAAGAGATAGTAGAAACAGATGCTTGGTGTCAGAGCCATGGGCTCAAGCTCAATGCCAAGAAATGTATAGTTATCCCCTTTGGGGAAAAAACATGCACCTGTGAATTCCCACATAGGTGGCAGTACACTAAACACCGAAAGTGTGATAAAAGACTTAGGGACAGGTGGACAGTGGTCTTACCTTCGATAACCACATCGCCACAACAGTCAGGAAATCCTTCTATGTGGCACACCTCATCACTAAGGGCTTTTCATCCAGAAAAAAGAAGGACATTGTCCCACTGTACTCATCCCTCATTAGACCCATTATAGAGTACAACGCCCCATTTGGTATGTACTTCACAAGACATTTGCAACAACTGGAAAGGCCGCAGAAATACCTCACTACAAGAATCACAGGCCTAAAGCAGATGCCCTATGCTGACCATCTAAAAAAACACCACCTATACTCTGTCGCATATCGTCTCCTCACAGGTGATTTCTGCTTAACATACAAGCCCATGTCAAACCCAGAGATGTTGGGCATGCTACATTTAAAGAAATCCCAATCCCTCAGAGACACATGCTCCAGGGATCGAAACCTTGTCATCACAATAAACAAAACATGCTGGAGGGATAGTTTCGGGAATAGACTGCCCATACATGTCAAGCAGAGCGCCTCTTCAAAAGGAACCTTGGATGACTGGATGGGAGAGAGGAAATTCACCCCGGGGATCCAGGGAAGTAAATACTGTGGGAAGAAATAGCCAGGGAAGGGTTATGGCTAGGTTTGTATAGGCCCCTAGGGCCAATAACCTAGTACCAACCTATGAACCTAAGCAGTATTCAAACCAGTAAAATGATTTGCTGCTAGTTCTATTATCCATTTTAATTCAGTGATATTAACAATACCACCCCCTCATTTATTTTGATAATTTGCAAAACCATAAATGAAAAAGCATGGTCAGGAGGTCTTAATATATGCTGGTACAAAGCATTACATTCATCCTTAAGCTTTATAGAAGACGTGTTTAAGTATTCTAGTCTTCAACTTACAGTTGGCCTTGCCCACGTAAAAACTTGTGGATGAACCAGACTGTGCTAAGTATACTAGATCATCAGTCTGGCAGTCTGCGTAGAAATTAAAATCATACCTCTTGTTAGTGCTTGGATGTTCAAAGTAACTAATACCATTGTTGATATGAGAACAAGCCTTACAATGTCTGCAAGGAAATGTTCCTACCCTGCTGGAGATGTACCTATTCTGTTGCCTTGTTCCTGGTTTTCTACAAAGCATATCCGTCAAGTTGTTATGTCTAAAGGCAAAACTTGGTGCAGCTTCTATACTATCTTTCAAGCTATCATCACTTAATAGTATTTTCCAATTCTGTTTAATTATATTGAAGATGCCACTGATATTATTACTGTAACACATCATGACCCTAGGCTTACTTCTACATGCTGGAGCAATTCTATCTCTTGCATCCCTTGTTGGCCCTCTATCAGAAAACCAAGGGCCAGCCCTATCATTTCTATTTCTTCGTGATTGTGCCAAGCCTTCATCAGTCACTTTCTGAGTATATCCCCTTTCACCCATATGTTTCTTTAAAATATCCAATTCACTATTAAAGGTCCTGTCCTCTGTTCATAGTCAAGAAATCCTATTGACCAACTACAATATTTCGGAAGGTATGTCTGGGATGCATACTATGAAATTCTAAGTAATGATTTTTTCAACATTCTTTTTAAAACTTGTAGACTCCAAGCCACCTCTATCATTTTTAATTAGCTGTATATCCAAAAAATCAATGGCTGTCCTATCATTTTCTCTCCGGGCATATTTTTACATGGCCACGAGAGGCTGAGATGTGTGAACAAGCTATGGATATGAATAAACCGGCATCAGAAGGGCAAACTTTTAATGTTACAGAAGACACCATTCTGGATGGTATATGGAATGGAACGGCTTCCGTGAACACTACAATGGTTTCTACAGCAACCTTGTTGACTCCACCCCGTAGAGAAGAGGGCTCAATGAGCAAAATGATGTCTGTATTGGCCGCCAGCGCTTATAGTAATAGGTCATCATTACCAACGACCATGAATTTAGGAGCAAGACGGAAGCTCCTGAATAATTTGGTAAATCATCATTACCAACGACCATGAATTTAGGAGCAAGACGGAAGCTCCTGAATAATTTCGTAAATCAGAGAAAGGTAAAGCTCAGAGTTTCCTGTCCTTCCTGTACTGGTAAGGAAGAAGAGCGATCACAGAAGGAGCCAGTCACTGCAGAGGGATATGAAAAGTACAGTTTTGTACCTACCATAAATGTAGATGTTCGAGTGTACACCCTGCTACAGTCATCACACTTGGGTTATCTTGTCGTCAGGCGGTCCCGCAGTCGGCCTGAATTCCAAAGTCTTGGTCCAGCGTCGGTTGCTGTGGCTTATTCCCTGATGTCAGTGCACCAGGGGTATATATAACGCATCCAACGCCATTTTCTTCAGTTTTTCTTGCCCCAGATGTCAGGTGCCCCCAAAAAGGTGGTCAGTAATTAGTACCAATTTAAGAAACTTAGCACAAACACAACATCCCTCCAGCTATATGCAAATACATCAGGAAGGTATTGTAAAGATTTAGCCAGTTAGATCAGAGGGGATGGAGGGAGAGTAACCTGGACAGCAGCAGCGTGTACACTCGAACATCTACATTTATGGTAGGTACAAAACTGTACTATGTTCATCATGTTACCCTGCTGCAGTCATCACACTTGGGTAGAATCCCAAAGCTAAGGATGGGAGGAGGAGTCAAAGAGGGTTAGAGGAGGCTAGAAGGCCCTGCAAACCTGCAGTGGCGAAGCCAGCTCTAGTCTTAGAGTAAAGTGGTAAGTGGTAGTGTTTGGTGAGGTGTGTACTGAACTCCAAGTTGCAGCTTCCAAAATCTCCTTGGTTGGGACGCACCTGAGGAAGGCTGTAGATATAGCTGTTGCCCTGGTAGAGTGGGGCCTTATGGTAGCAGGAACTGGTTTTCCACGATGGGTATAGCAAAAACTAATGCAATGTCCTATCCATTTGGAAATGGTTTGTTTTGATATAGCCTTCCCTTGCGAAGCTGTAGCATAGGATACAAAGAGCTGGTCAGATTTTCTGAAAACCTTAGTTTTATCTAAGTAGTAACGGAGTTGCCTGTGAATGTCCAAGGAATGCAGGAGTCTTTCTCCTTTGTTCTGTGGAGTTGGAAAGAAGGTGGGCAAGTGGATGGTTTGATTTAAAGCCACAATGGATACCACCTTAGGCATGAAGGAAGGATTAGTTCGCAGAGAAACTCTGTCTTGATGGAAAATGAGGAAAGGTTCCACTGCCATTAGTGCCTGCAGCTCTGAGACTCTTCTGGCTGAAGTTATTGCTAGCAGCAGGGCAGTCTTCCATGATATAAACTTTAGATCAGCAGAGAAAGCTGGTTCAAAGGGAGGTAGCGTAAGTTTTTCCAGAACAAAATTAAGGTCCCATGTTGGTGTAGGTGCTCTCCTGGGGGGCCTAATGTTTTTTGCCCCCTCTGAGGGACTGCCTTAGAAGTGGATGTGAAAATAAGGGTGGATCTATCTTGTAGTGGGCTGAAATAGCTGATGCGTGGATTTTAATGGAAGAAAAAGAAAGTCCTTTGTGCAACATCTCAGTTAAATACTGTAGAATCTGAGGCATGTGAGGCTGAAGGGTATTTTGGAATTTAGCTTGGTTCCAGGTGCAAAACTTTTTCCATTTGTCCGAGTAGGCCTTCCTGGTGCTGGGCCTCCTAGCTTCCAGAATAACATCCATAACTGCTGGAGGAAGAGGAGTTGGCTGGATGCCTAGGTGATCTGCCATGCAGCCAAATTTAAGGTTTTGAGCTGGCTGTGTAGAATCTGATTGTTTTGCTGTGTGAGCAAATGGGCAATTTGTGGTAAAATCCAAGGTGGGCCCTGGGCCATATTCCTTAATAGTGGGTACCAGTGCTGGTGTGGCCAGTCTGGGGCTATGAGTATCAGTCGTGGTCTCTCCTTTCTGACTTTCAGAAGCACCTTTGTGAGAAGAGGCAATGGAGGGAAGGCATATACTGTCAGGTTTTTCCAACTGAATGAGAGTGCATCCACTTTCCAAGCTTGATGGTGAAGTGTCCTTGTACAAAATTTTGTTAGCTGATAGTTTTGGGGGCTGGCAAACAGGTCTATGTCTGGGAGGCCCCATTTATCATTGCAAATACTTGTGGATCCAGTTTCCACTCGTGGGGATCCATGATGTTTCTGCTTAGGTCGTCTGCCAATGTGTTCTTTTTTCCTGGCAAGAATTGAGCTTGTAACTGAACTTGGCAAGCCACTGCTGTGTTCCACAAGGTCATTCCTTGCCTGCATAGAGGGTAGGAGTGTGTACCCCCTTGTTTATCTACCACATTACTGTGGTGTTGTCCGTCCTTATTGTAAGTTGTCCTGGATGTAATAGGTTCTTGAAGGCTGTTAGAGCATTCTGTACAGCTAGCATCTCTTTTTGATTGATGTGCAGATTCATTTGATCTGCAGTCCATATGTCTTGAATGCACTGTCCTGCCATGTGTGTCCCCCAGGCGTAGTCCGATGCATCTGTTGTCATAGTTTGCCTGGCTGGGGGCAACGTGAAAGGCTGACCCTTGTTGAGGTGACACGCCTGTGACCACCATAGAAACTCTTGTTGAAGGCAGGGAATGAGAGATATTGTGTCCAAGCTGTGGCTGTGTTGAGACCATACGCTTTTTAGGTACCACTGTAATTTCGTCATATGCAGCTTTACAAATGGTATTAGTAGTATGCAAGATGCCATGAAGCCCAAGGCCTGCAGAATTTTTCTTGCAGGGAGTTGGGTCTTTGTTGCCATTGTTTTGAAATATTGAGTCAGTTGTAGTTGTTTGTCTGGCATCAGATAAGCCTTCTGGGCCATTGTATTCAAGCTAGCACCCAGGAATGTCATATTTTGTGAGGGTACTAGTTTTGATTTGATTTCTTTTCATTTACTGTGTACCCCAGGCAACTTAGAAGATGTTTTACAAAAGCCAGATGTTGTAAGAGGGTGTCCTTGCTTTCTGCTTGGATGAGGCAGTCATCCAGGTATGGGTATATCTGAATTCCTCTGTCTGCAGTATGCAATTACTGGTGCCAGGCATTTTGTGAAGACCCTGGGTGCAGTGGATAAGCCAAAGGGCAGTGCAGAGAATTGGTAATGGGTTGAACCTGCAATGAAACGGAGGTATCTTCTGCAACTTTGTCTGATAGGGACATGCAGGTATGCCTCCTTGAGGTCCAACATTACTAGCCATGCTTTCTTGCCTAACATGGGAAGAAGCTGCTGTAGTGTTAGCATCTTGAATTTGTGTACTTGTAAGAAGGTGTTTAGAATTGAAAGGCCCAGAATTGGTCTCCAGGCATTGTCCTTTCTGGGGACTAGAAAGAGTCTTGAGTAAAATCCTTGGCCTTGCTCCCGTGTAGGTACCAGTTGAATGGCTCTCATGCCCATGAGAGCTGTAATTTGGTTTTGTGCCAGGTTTGGCATTCCACTTTTCATTGGCAAGGTGTGAAAGTGGAATCTGTATCCTCGTAAAATTATGTCTAGGACCCATTTATCCTTTGTGACAATGTGCCAGTTCTCTGAAAAAGGTGCGAGTTTTCCTCACAAGGGGGCTGCCAAGAGAGTGTTGCTTGGCCATATGAGGTGTAAGTCATTGAGTTTGCCTTCTAGTAGTTTGGGGCCTGTCTTCTCCTCCCTTCTGTGTTGCAATGCCCCATTGTCGAGGTTTGTATTGGGCTTGTGGTTGCCCTCTGCCTCTTTGGCGTCTGTATTTACCCCTCTGTGGTCTGTCAGTAGCTGGAAATGACCAAGTTTTTGTTGGCCAATTTCTGCTGACGTGAGGGGGCTGTACCTGTAGAAAATCTTTGACTGTCTGCATAGATTTTGCCTTATCCTCCATTTTCTTGAAGACGACTTCTGCTTTAACTCCAAACAGGACATCATGCTGTAAGGGAGCATCTAGAAGCTTTGCTTTAACATGATCAGGCAGAGTTTGTTCCTTTAACCAAGCATGCCTACGTATAACAGACCCAGTGACAGCTGCTCTGCAGGAAGCCTCTAAAGAATCAAACCCACATTGTAAAGTATGTTTGCCCACCTGTTCAGTTGCATGCAATAGATCCTGCATTTCTTTCAATTCAGACTGTTGAGGGAGTGTGCTCATTTTTTGTCTTAACTGAGACATTACAAATTGATGATATTTTAGCATGTGAAATTGACAATTTAGTGCTCTCATAGCTAGAGTGGCTGAGGTGTAAACCTTTTTCCCCCACCTGTCTAGTGCTCTGGAGTCCCTTTCAGAGGGTACAGGATTTTTTGCCATAGAAGCCTTAGCCCCTTTGGGACCCTGGAAGACAGTCTCTGGATCAGCAACAGGGCTTTTATAAAGGAATTTGTGGGAGTCAGGCTCTCTATAATATGTCTGGTTTGGCTGGAGCAGGAGGCAGAGAATCTGGATTCAAACTAGATTCTAAGTAAACATCATCCACGATGTCTAAAACTGGAGGGATGGCAAGAGTTCTGTGCTGGGGGAGTAAAAGAAACTGAGCCTTTTCTTTGAGTCAGAGTAGTCCTGACCTTCCCAGTGAAAATGTTCCCTCATAGTGTGTAAAGTTTCCCCAATGGAGTAGTCTTCAGGGGGAGAAGCTGAGGGAATGGAATCCTTAGCATCAGAATCTTCATAAGGGGGTAAAGAGTAATCTTGGTCCTCAGAGGAGCCTGAGGAAATAGACACTTGATCAGAGGAGGCATAATCTTTCTCTTGTCTAGGCCTTTTGTTGGGGGCGGGGGGTTTGGGAACCCCCGATTAAAAAGATCAAATCTTCCTCCATTTTAAGCATCTGTTTCTTAGGCATGGGGCCTTGAACTGGAGACTGAAGTGCAGTCTTTTTTGGTTTAATCGGAGTCTTAAGCTTAGGATACGTTTTTATGGTGAGCGTCGTCTGTCTGAAGACGCCTTCAGAAACCGAAGGTGTTTCTGCAGCACCATCTCTTTCTGCAGTGTCATCGGTAGGGGCTAAACAAAATGGCTGCGTCAGCCTAGCAATCTCCGCCAAAGGCTCCGAAGTGGTCTCGGGTTCTAAATCTGCGGTAGCCAGGGGCTGCGTAGGAGCCTCACTGAAAACCGGTGAACCGGAGACCGGCCCAGCCGAGGCCTCGGAGTCTGGCTTGGGTCTCGGCTGCCTGTTCTTTTCCTTGCATTTTTTGTGCATGCCGGTAGTCGGTTGCTCCAACGGCATTGTGTAGTTAAATTTTCTACTGAAGTAGTGTCGTGCGAAATCAAAGTGTCTTTTTATAGTACGCTTAGTGAACCTAGCACAAAAGCGACAACTAGTGATGTCGTGGTCTGGGCCTAGGCAAAGTATACAGTAAGAATGAAAATCCTTATGAGGTATTTGCTTCCCACAAGAAATACAATTATTAACTTTTTCTGACCGGTCTGGAGCAAGAAAAAAGTTTCCCCAACGGGGTACTTAAGCTTTATTGAAGACTTCGGATCTGAAATTCGACTTCGAAAATCTCAGGAGTCGGCTGACCGGCACTTGCGAACTGCTTCTGCTTCGGGCACCGCGCAGCAAGAAAGACTGAAGAAAATGGCGTCGGATGCATTATATATACCCCTGGCACACTGACGTCAGGGAAGAAGCGACAGCAACTTACGCCGGACCAAGACTTTGGAATTCAGGCCAACTGCGGGACCGCCTGACGACAAGATAACCCAAGTGTGATGACTGCAGCAGGGTAACACGATGAACATAGTCAGCAGACAGGATGACTGATAATGGTGACTCATGTTTGTAATATTTCTGATGTTTTATCTGATGAGCAGGTCAATGTTTTAAGTAAGGGCCTTTTGCTTGTGCCCAGTAGAACCTCGCTATTGAGCGAAGTAATCTTAGATTTAAACATGCTTGGTAGAAATATTACATTGAGGGGATATGTTTGGGGCAAATCATTATGTAGAAGGAGAATATTTAAGACACCCAAGTATGTTCACTTCCCATATTCATCCCACAATGCAAGCATTTATTAAAACTTGTGAAGCAGATATCAGGAGTTATTTTGACGAACATTCTGCAAAGTTTAATAACTTAACTGCTATAGAAAGACGAGCCCTAACTGCCCTTATGAATGATGAGCAGTTGGTGGTTAAACCTGCAGATAAGGGAGGGGCTGTTGTGATAATGAATTCAGAAAGGTATACGAGTGCATTGCAAAATCTACTCGGTGATGAGCTGACTTATGACAACATCTCCCCTTTAATGATAAAAAACATCTCACGTAAAGTGAATGTGCATTTGGTTAGCCTGAGAAATGCAAATGTCCTAGATAAGAAGCTATTTGATTTTTTACAGGTAGAATATCCATTTATACCCTTATTTAAAGCACTCCCAAAAATTCACAAGATCATCATCCCACCACCCATGAGACCAATAGTCTCAGGTGGGTTATGGAGCACTTACATATTTGGGTTGAAACCAAGTTAAAAAAAATTATTACAACTTTATCCTAGCATTTTAAGGGATACAGGACAATTTTTAACTAAACTGCTTGATGCATCTAGAAATGCAGATATGGGTAGTCAGTTATTGGTCACCTTAGATGTTAATAGTCTTTTTACGGTTATCAGAAAGGACTACGGCCTAATGGCTATAAGTAATGTATTACTAGAGAAAAAGATCTATGATGTGAAAACTAATACTTTAATATTAGAAGCACTGAGATTAGTGCTTGAAAACAATGTTTTTACCTGCAATGGCAGGTATTATGGACAAAAACAGGGTGCAAACCCTGTGCAAACTCTTACACAAACCTAGTCTTAGCCTACTGGGAAGTGTGTAATGTTTTTATTAAGCAACATCGTTGGAATACAGCATTGACACATTACACTAGATTTGTAGAGGATGCCTTTTTGCTATAGGGACAAGGTGAGGCAGACTTGATGGAATTTGTTCAATATTTAGAAAGTACCACCGGTTTTCTGTTAAGCATGACAGGACAGCCATTGATTTTTTGGATATACGGATAATCAAAAATGATAGAGGTGGCTTGGAGTTACAATTTTTAGAAAAGTATGTTGGAAAAATCATTACTTAGAATTTCATAGTATGCATCCCAGACGTACCTTCTGAAATATTGTAGTTGGTCAAGGGCATAGGATTTCTCGAATATGCACAGAGGATAGGACCTTTAATAGTGAATTAGATATTTTAAAGAAACATATGGGTGAAAGGGGATACACTCAAAGTGACTGACGAAGGCTTGGCACAATCACGAAGAAATAGAAATGATAGGGCTGGCCCCTGGTTTTCTGATAGAGGGCCAACAAGGGATGCAAGAGATAGAATTGCTCCAGCATGTAAAAGTAAGCCTAGGGTCATGATGCGTTACAGTAATAATATCAGTGGCATATGCAATATAATTAGACAGAATTGGAAAATACTATTAAGTGATGATAGCTTGAAGGATATGCTTTGTAGAGAACCAGGGACAAGGCAACAGAAAAGCTACATCTCCAGCAGGGTAGGAATGTTTCCTTGCAGACATTGTAAGACTTGTCCTCATATCAACAGTGGTATTAGTTACTTTGAACATCCAAGCACTAACAAGAGGTATGATTTTAATTTCTACGCAGACTGCCAGACTGATAATGTAGCATACTTAGCACAGTGTGGTTCATCCACAAGTTTTTACGTGGGCAAGGCCAACTGTAAGTTGAAGACTAGAATACTTGCATGTCCTATACAAGGCTTAAGGATGAACACAATGCTTTGTACCAACATATATTAAGACATACTGACCATGCTTTTTCGTTTAAGGTTTTGCAAATTATCAAACTAAATAAAAGAGGGGGTGATATTGTTAACATCACTGAATTTAATGAACTAAAATGGATAATAGAAGTAGCAGCAGATCATTTTCATCTCTTTAAAACTAGCCTTAAAAAGGAGGCGGGTAGTTTATGGACTGCGACTGGATGAGTATATTTTAAATGTCTTATATAATTGTAATGAAATGTTAGCAAATGTCTTTAGAAGGGTTGCTCCAAAACCGCTTACTGTTTTGTTAGAGTTTTACGGCCAGTTGGACTTTGCTGCTCATCTTTCTTTTCTTTGCGGTTTGTATACTTTATGCGGCACTGACCTTTGGAGGAAGGAAAGATCATATATTTTGCTATATCATCTTAATGGAGAGCATGATTTTCAGTGTAAAGTTATCCCTCTGTTGACTTCATTGGATGTATAAATGTACCCTGCATTACAATGACACCCTCCATATGTAACAAAAACGATAATGGCCTGTGCATTATGATACTATTCCAAGCAAAAGGAAATACTGCATACATCTCATACATTTCTAAGACAATAGGGCATTTCCACAGATGAAAAGCAACAGGAAGTTAATTTATTAAACAAACCATCTGAATTAAAGAAAGCTCATCACACTGCAAAAGAATGGGAACATGAGTGGTACATTACTAGCTGTATAAAAACATTTCCAGACCTAAACCTTCAGGTGCCCTTTGCTTGAATGGATTCTAGCATAATTCCTACATGCTGCTACATGCCAAATTTGCAAATGAACATAATGCCCCATAACATGCTACAAAACTCAGTTATACAGCCTGCATTTCTCGACCACAAATACAATTTGCTCTCATGCTAGGGACTGTGGTTATTATATAAATTAAGGCAGTACTTTCTGCTCCCCATATTAACTAGGAAATACTGCAACACTTATTACCTAAACATTCCCACCTTGTTGACTCAAGCAGTGGTTTTATTAGTGAAACATTGAAGAGATGAATGACTAAATAGCTAGTTATATCTCCTGTAAGACATTCAGGTTTTTGTCTCACAGGCATGGCTAACAAATGACAAAAGGCAAACAGATTCCATAAAATGAATACAACTAGCCGGGCTTCTCCCCAGTATCAAGCTTTCTGCAAGTGCTTTTCAAAACATATGCATCTTTATGACACTTGGCCTGAGAAGACAGAACCATTATTTTACTATTCAAAATGAAAAACATGCTATTTTTTTATTTCTCTTCACTATTAACTTAAGTTGTAGTAGGCAGACCAGTGTCCTTCCATGCCTCACCAACTGTGCAGAAGGGCCAGCAAGTCTGACTAGTGGAGAGTGAGAATTTTCCACCACTGTTCCTTCCACCTAGAATTCCCTTACATTTACTATGCATCAGATTAATACATGCTCTCCCTTAAAGGCCGAGTTCAAATAGTGTATATAAATAGCCAATCTTCTGCGGATGCAGATAATATAAACTGTACTTTCATTGCTAATTAATATGGCCTACTGCTAGGTCCACATACTGAATATGCTACAGATACTTGAACAATGTGGAGTGCTAGGTTCATCTTCTGCCATTTGTTTATTCTCAATGAGAGATGCACTCAGACAGTAACAACTCACATACTGTCGACTTTGTGTTGGTTTCATATCACGCAAAGCTAAACAGCTCACACTACTGCAATGTATAAATCTGTCATAGCATTAGTTGAAATATTACAGTTTAAAATCATGCTAGTAGGTGGCTGTGCAATGCATGGCACATGCATCTCGGGGTAAGCATTGCTCAGTTCTAACATATATCACATCTAAAAACAGTGTGTAATTACTAGGCAACCTATCATTTCTTTTTCATACTTCACTTATGCCAAGGTCATATCTGAAAAAGGCATATATTTTACATTAGTCTGCAGGCAAATTACTGAACAAAGACAACCATATAAAGAGGTTATTTTGTGGCACCAGCATGTATTTCAAAATAAAACAGGTGAACGTCAGATGTAATGCTGGGAGCTAAAATGGAAACTCCCAAATTTAACCCTTTCGGGATGGGAAAATATTTTCTTTACTCCATCCATAATAAAGAAAAGTCAGAGAAAAGCTACCTAGAATGCATCAGGGAAGAGACCATTTAAAAGGGTTTGGGGCATGCTTGAGGATCAAGCCTATTTTCCTCAATGCTCAAGTGCTGCAGCTGGAAATTTATGAGAATTAATTACTGCTCATTTTCAAAACGTGGCAGGTAAAGTGACTATCCCAATTCACTGACCTTCCTAGAGACCTCATCTTTCCCTATCATATATCCCGCACATGGGATAAAAACAAAGGCAGCATCTAGTTTTCCTGAAAAGCATCTATATTATAATAAGCACAGTATGCAACAAGCTCAGAAATAATAGACAATCGCTCCAGTCTAGTACAAATTGAAAGAAAACTGCATGCTAGTTTTCCTTTCCAGTAAAGAATATTGATTGTTAGGATTAACTTTTAAAGACCATCTCATTAAGGATTATTCCAAAAAGGTGAAAGGTCTTTAAGGATAGTTTCACAAACTTTGTAACACAAATGTTAAAAAAAGTGCGTCTTTCTGGGGGAAGGATGTAAAGAATGTCACATCTCCCATCTAGGGAAACAGCTGCTGCATGCCTTTATTTGTAATCACCTCTGGAGCTGACTGCATCTATTGAAAAGGAAAGCTGTGACTTCAAACTAATGTCCTCCTGGTTATTCATACATGTCAGAATGATCTTCAGTGGGCTGGTTGTTAACAAGATCTAAGACTCCAAGGAACATCCTTATCTCACATGGGTTCTTGAAACACTGCAAGGAACTTTCAGTTATGTACTTACCATAACTTTAGATGTATGGGATCCATCTCGCCTACATTCTGTACTGATGGGTTCGGAGCCGATCCTCGGCTCCGACTCGGCATGCTATACTATAGAACTAAGTCCCTTATTGGCTGAGCTATCCCACATCCCAGGATACACCACCACTGCTTCCCCAGATCTTGTTTGTCCGCACACATGCACACACACATAGACTGTTGATATAATATTGCCAGGTGTTTCAAGAGAGGAACAGTTGAACTCGGACCGTCCGGTCTCTTCTGATCTCCAAAGCAGGGGGAAGGAGGGTGGGTTATTAGGAATGTAGGCAAGATGGATCCCATACATCTAAAGTTATGGTAAGTACGTAACTAAAAGATGTAATGTGATCCTATCTCGCCTACATTCTGTACTGATGGGACAGCGTCCCTAGCACCTGATTCCTGGGTGGCTCACTGGAAAACACTCCTGAGAACTGTGGAACCGAAGGAAGCTCGCCCCCGAGATGCCACGTCCAATTTGTAATGAGAAATAAAGGTGTGAGGAGAAGACCACGTAGCCGCACAAATGTCACTAATGGCAAGCTTGGAATGAAAAGCTGCCGAAGTAGCCATAGCCCTGGTAGAATGAGCTTTCACTGTAGCTGTAAGCTCTTTGTTAGAAATGAAGTAAGTATGACTGATACAGTCTCTGATCCACTTGGCAATAGTGACTTTCGTGACGGCTTTGCCCAATTTATTATCCGAAAAGGACACAAACAACTGATCTGTTTTTCGTGCTTGGTGCTTCCTATCCAAATAGAAGCGTAATTGTCTGTGGACATCCAAGGTGTGAAAGATGTATTCCGCTCTGTTAGAGTACTTTGGGAAAAAAACTGAAGTTCCAGTGATTGTTGCAGACAAAAATTAGAACAAACCTTAGGAACAAAGGATGGGTTCGGTCTGAGGGATACTCTATCCTTGTGAAAAACCAGGTATGGTGGTTTGACACATAGGGCTTGAAGCTCCAAAACTCTCCTGGCTGATGTAATTGCAACTAGTAAAGCAGTTTTCCAAGAAAGAAATTTTAAGTCACAAGTTGCTGCCGGTTCAAAGGGGGAAGAGGTCAAAGCACCTAACACCACATTAAGGTCCCACGGTGGAGCGGGATGAGATATCGGGGGCCGCAGTAGCCCAGCACCTTTCATGAAGGCTTTACACAACTTGTTGCTCAAAGGTGGTTCTATGCTCTTATGAAAATTGGAAATAGCTGCCAATTGAACCTTGATGGTAGAGACTGAACAACCTTGATTGAATAGAGAAGCTAAAAACTTCAAAACCTCTGACACCGGGCATGTCATGGGGTCTAATCCCCGGAGTTGGGCCCAAATAGCAAATCTCTTCCATTTGCTGCTATACATTTTCTTAGTAGAAGTCTTGTGGGCCGAGGACAAGATATGTAAGACTTCCGGGTCCAAAGCATGGCTCCTGACTATGGTCGGAAGAGGAGGAGCCAAGCTGTCAACTTCAACGAGTGGAGGGACTGATGAAGTTGTCCCGACTGATGGGTCAAGAGATCCGGAACTTGGTCCAGGAACCATGGACCGTCCAGTGCATATTTCCGAAGAAAGGGAAACCAGACTTGACGAGGCCAGTATGGGGCAACTAGAATCATTTTGCTCTCCAAGCGAATCGCCTTCTGGATCACCTTGGGAAGAAGGGGAACCGGCGGAAAGGCGTATAGCAGACCGATGGGCCAAGCTTGGACTAGGGCGTCCTTGGGAATCTCCCCCGGAACTGGGGTGAGAGAGAAGAACTGTTGGCATTTCATGTTGAGGGGGGTTGCGAAAAGGTCGCAACAAGGAGTTCCCCATCTTCTGAAAATCTGAGTTGCTACTCTGTCGTTCAGAGACCACTTGTGAGGCGAGAGAATAGTTCTGCTCAGTCTGTCGGCTATCACATTGGATCTCCCTGGAATGTGTGTTGCTACCAGAAAATGTTTGGTTGCAATCGCCCAGTCCCATACCTTCATTGCCTCTCTGCAAAGGGGGTAGGATCTGGTCCCTCCCTGCTTGTTCAGGTACCAGACTACTTGACATGTTGTCGGACTGAATGGCAATCATGCCCTGGGGGAGGTAACTGTGTAGTGCTTGCAGCGATAGAAGCACCGCCCTCATTTCCAGTATGTTGATGTGGAGGAGACTCTTGTCGGAGTGCCACTTGCCTTGGACTGACCTGCCCAGGTAATGTCCCCCCCACCCCGTCTGGGAGGTGTCCGTAGTCAATGTGGCCACTGGAGGTGGTGGAACGAAGGGTCGCCCCTGATCCAGGTTGGAGGAATGAAGCCACCAACGAAGGTCCTGTTTGCACGTCTCTGTGATCAGAATGCGGTGACTGAGTGGGAGATCCTGATAGGACCACAGGACTGACAGGAGCCACTGGAGAATCCTCATATGTAACCTTGCTAAGGGGACTAGGAGAACGGTGGCCGACATGGAACCTAACAGTTGTAGGACCATCCTGGCTGGGGCTCGACGTTTGAAAAGCAAGGCTGGAACTTGAGACTGTAGTGTTTCTATCCTCTCTGTAGGAAGATAGACCCGCATTTGCCTTGAGTCTATCTCTACTCCGATAAACCGAATGCGCTGAGATGGCAGCAACACGGACTTTGTCCAATTGAAGGTGATTCCTAGGGAGTTGCCTAGAGATATAGTGGCTGCTAGGTTTTGCAAGAGTAGACGCCTGGAGGTGGCAGTTAGGAGCCAGTCGTCTAGGTAAGGAAACACCTGGAATCCTAGACTTCTCAGGTGAGCAGTCACTACCGCCAAACATTTGGTGAACACCCTGGGGAGACCAAAGAGCAGTGCACGGAACTGAAAATGACAATGTCTCCTGGACGCCTGATCTATCAAGATGTGATAATAGGCGTCCTTGAGATCTATGGAGCACATCCAAACACCTTTCTCCAGCAGCGGGAGAATGGATTGCAAGGTGACCATCTGGAACTTGGACTTCTTCACTGATCGATTTAGCTTGCTGAGATCCAAAATGGGCCTCAAGTCCCCGGTCTTTTTTGGCACCAAAAAGAATCTTGAGTAAGTCCCTAATCCGGTCTGGCCTGCGGGGACAGGTTGGATGACTCCTTTTTGAAGCAGCTTTGAGATTTCGTTGGCTGCAAGATCCCGTTGACTGGGTGGCGGGTCCGGGATTTTTTGGGTTGGAGGGGGGGGGGGTTGTGAAAAAGGAATGGTGTAACCTCCGGCGATGATTCAGAGCACCCATCGGTACTGAGTGATACTCTCCCAGGCCTTTAGGTGCTTCGAAAAATGACCCCCGACTGGCTCCGGAGCTGCACAGTCGGGCAATCCTTCAGGGATGCTGGAAGGTTGAGGAGCCACGAAAGGACTCGCAGTCTCCAGTGTTGCGGGGGCCTCCGCCACCTCTGGGATGGCGTCTTCCTGAAGAATTTCCCCCTCCTCTGCCTCTAGAAGGGGGATCTCTCTGCTGTGAAGAGTAAGGCTTTTGAGATTTACGGAACCACATTTTCCCCCCTCTTCTAGCCTTGGGATAAGGCCTGAAGGGAGTGGAAAACCATGCCCCTACGGCAGTTAAAGTCTTACCCTCTTGTTCACAGCGAGTCAAGGTGTCCTTTACCTTGGGTCCAAACAGAGAGGACCCATCAAAGGGAGCGTCGGCAAAGGAAGACTTGAAGGCTTCCGCAAAATGACACAGGCGGAGCCAGGCTTGTCTCCGTAGAGCAACACCTGTTCCCGCCGCTCTGCTCGCCCCCTCGGCTGCATATGAAATGAGCCTCATGGACAAGTTCGATAACGATGATAGGGTAGCCAGCTGAGAGCTAACCGTCTGGGCCAACTGCTCAGGTAAGCTACCAGAGAGGGTATCTGAAAGTTCCTTGACCAGATCCCTCTGAAGTCTGGTGAAGTGCGTCAGACAATTCAGAGACCATAAAGTAAAGGTTGCTGAAGTAAGGGTGCGCTTCCCGTACCGATCCATGCTCCTGGACTCTTTATTAGGAGGATGGACGGACGTTGAAGCCTCTGCCACATCTTGTTGGGTAGCAGATGCCACCACCAGGGCATCTACAGCCACACCTTTGGAGAGAAAATCCTTTTCGGGGGGTGCTGAGAGAAATTTATTGGGGCGAGCGGGCACCGGTTCCACAGAATCCGAGTGTTCCCATGCCCTTCGAGAGTTCAAATCCAGAAGCTCGTCGAAGGGCGGAGACACCCAGGAGGCGGAGGGCTGAGCCCCGAAGGCCTTGAGGAATACCGACTCCTCAGCGGAAGGGGGTTTGGACTGCCAGTCGCCTCGTTGCTTCAGGATTTCCAAGGGTTTGGACTGCCAGTTGCCTCGTTGCTTCAGGATTTCCAAAATGTTCGCAAAGGAGACATCATCCGAGGATGACTTGGGGGACCCCTCCGCATCATCGAGGTCGGTGTCCGAGGTGAGAGACTCGTCAGGGGAGTCGACGTGCTTCCTCTTGCACTGTCTCTTCCTTGGAGGTTCCTCCGAAGACGTTTCGGAGGGATCTTCAGGAAGGAGGGAACCCCCGAAGGGGGTGGCCTCAGGCCCCAGGGCTCCGCTGTCTTGAGACAGGGGGACTACAAAGGAACCAGTCTCCATGCCAAGGGAAGGTGACGGTGAGACTGTGGAGGTGGCCAAGGAAGATTTGGCCAAAGCACTCCTCATGGCCCTGAAGGCGGGACCCCCAGAGTCCTGGGAAGGTCCAACCCCGAGGCCACAACAGTAGACGGCGCTCCCACAGCCGACGCACCGAGAGGGAGGCTTGGAACCGAAAACATCGGTCCCGAAGAGTCACCCCCGGGGCCGACAGAGGAGGTCCGTGTACCGAACTCCGACCCGAAGGGCAGGGTTGGAGTAAGGGTCGGAACCGACCCGAAAACCTCCACCGGCTCCACCAGCACCGACTCCAATGGTGCTGAGGCTGTTGGAGGAGGAACCAAGACAACAGGGTGGGCAACCGGCTCCGGAGCCGACTGGGCTGGAGCCGAAACCAACTTTTGGAAGACCGGAGACTGAAACAGCCTTTGAAGTACCCTGTCTATGTCCGAATCCGACATTCTCGAAGACCGAGAAGAGATCGAATGAGTCCGAGTCGACTTCTCCACCGGTTCCAAAGGACTGGGGGACCGGCTCCAAATAGTCTCGATAAATATCGGTACCGAGGGAGACTCCACAACCATCACAATTTCCCTCGGAGCCGAAGTGGACTTCGGCGCCGCAGGGGAAGAGTCTGAGCGGGCAACTCTCATCGGCTCCGAAGACAGTGGAGCCGATGAAGGTGACCCGCCTCTCGAAGCTCTAGCCGCTGGCTCCGAAGCCAGAGGAGTCGAGGCTGGAGGCATCGAGGCAGACCGTTCCGCCCTCGGCTCCGAAGTCCGTGGAGCCGATGGAGAAGCCTGCCGGGATTTCTTTGTAGCCGGTTCCAACGGGCTGGTCGGAGCTGATGATTTCTTTTTCTTAGAAGGTGAAGAGGAAGAAGATAAAGCCTCCTCAAAAGAAGGGGTAATAATAAGCCCTATTAAAATCAATTTGTTTTTCCTCTCTTGGAGGACCCGGGAGGAAAAAGCGTGACAAACGCTGCATGACTCCTGAAGATGTTTAGGGCCTAAACAATAAACGCACAAAGAGTGATCGTCCATTATGGACATTTTGTAACTGCATTTAGAGCATTTTTTGAACCCAGATGGTCTGTGCTCTTTCGACATGTTGACACACAATCACTACCACAGAAAAAATCTTTAACCAAATTTTGCTTAAAGATAAAAGTAACTGAGGACAAGACCCCTCTAACAGAAAACGGGATTACTTGACCAAAACTAGACTACAATACAACAACAAGACTCACACTAAGTAGTTTCAACCACGCGCGAGGGCAAGGCCCCTCTAACTTAAACGGGATCCTTTCCCTCAAATTAAAGACAAATTTTACCACAAAAATAACTCAATCTCAAGTCACACAACGATAGCTGTTAAAACAGCTTTTGGGTAGATTAGCCAAAAATTCCTGACAGAAATTTTTTAAGAAATAAGCACTTAGCTCAGCCAAGTCCGAGACCACGTCTTTGCTGTAAAGCGGCAAACGAGATCTGGGGAAGCAGTGGTGGTGCATTATGGGATGTGGGATAGCTCAGCCAATAAGAGACTTCGTTCTATAGTATAGCGTGCCGAGTCGGAGCTGAGGATCGGCTCCGAACCCATCAGTACAGAATGTAGGCAAGATAGGATCACATTACATCATTCTTATCTCACATGGGTTCTTGAAACACTGCAAGGAACATTCTATCTCACATGGGTTCTTGAAACACTGCAAGGAACATTCTTATCTCACATGGGTTCTTGAAACACTGCAAGGAACATTCTTATCTCACATGGGTTCTTGAAACACTGCAAGGAACATTCTTATCTCACATGGGTTCTTGAAACACTGCAAGGAACATTCTTATCTCACATGGGTTCTTGAAACACAGCAAGGAACATTCTATCTCACATGGGTTCTTGAAACACTGCAAGGAACATTCTCTCTCACATGGGTTCTTGAAATAAGTAGAAGTTTTAAGTAACGCATCTACTGAAAATCAAGCTTCTCAGACTTGATATCCGTAAGGTAAAGATGAGGAGAGAGAGATTGAAAGATAAAGGACCAACTACAAAAATCACTGATACTCCAAGCTCAGGGCAAATGCCAACTGACCACATTAAGCTGAAGGAAACATGGTCATAGATCTGACAACAAAGATGTCTAGATGCCTGCAAATGTATATTTTAAAAGTATGGATGAAACAAACATCATCAAAAATATGCATAGTAAACTACTTAACAGAATGGCATTCCCATCAAAAATGCCCTAAATGGATATTGATGCAGCAACGCACTTTATATAAAAAAAAAAAAAAAAAAAAAAAAAAAAAAAACTTAGTAAATACACCTGCATCATATCAAAGCTGAAATGAGGTGGCTGCTGATATTTACTTGCCCTGATCAAAAACATAGGACAATGAATAGTGTGCAAAAAATCTGTCAGGTATGATGTGAAAAAATATTCAGCTAACTTATCATGGATAAATGGCAAGTCAGACTTTCACAGCAAACTAGGCTAAATAGACAAATACAGAGAAAGCTCATGTGATAGAAATTGTTTCTGGTCATATTTCTGTTCTGAACCTCAGAATAAAAGAGCCCTAAACTGACCAATAGCAAAGCAGGAATGAAAAGGCACTCCTAACAGCTGATATACAACCTAATTTTGTCAGTCACTCTAACTGCCTAACCTGTCTACACAGAGCATAGTAGTGGATCCCAGGTCACCAGTTGTACACATAGTTTATCCCTGTGCATGTGGGGCTGGTTGCAACTAGATGATCCATGACAATGGCAAACATTCTAAAACAGAACATATGAGAAGGATAATGAGGACACATCCTGATTGGTCTGGATGGTATTCAAGGAATCTAACCGGAATAGGCTACAACAAGCCTATAGTCCCTTGCATCATCTGGGACAAGACTGTAGACCACCAGAGAGAAGATGCAAAGAAGCATTGTACCCCAGCAGAGTGAAGCTGTGGTGAGACCAGCATTAGTAGTAGCTAGGCAGTAGCCAGTCATGCACCCCCCACCTTTCATCATTCTTGAGAAGCTCAATTCTTTGTTTTCAGTAAGTACTGCTTGATTTGTTTCTAACTTCAGAATATCTGCCTACATACTTTATCCTTAAATTTTCAGGGTCTACCTATTAGTTGCCCCTCAAGTGTTTGCCAGTGCCCTGTACAAACATGTTGAGCGACATTTTTCCTGTAAAAGCATGACTGAAATTACACCAATACCTAGTTGCACACAGAATAACTAGTTTGCAGTGACAAGCACCGTCCCCAGCGTTGTAAACTGGGTACTCCTGACATTGCTCCACATTCTCACTCCAACTGTCTCATTAACAAAAAAGGGTCTGTTGCCATGGATATGAACTTTCCCACCATCTACCAGCTTGGTGGACATGGGCATCCTGAGGTAATGTAGAAATTGCCTCATGTTTACTGACAACCAGTTAATTCTCAAACAAACTGATATGGTATGTGAGAGATGTATTTACACAATGTCACTGGAGGCAAAGCTCTCACATTAAAAGTACTCCTAATGTCAGTAAGTTTGTCAATAGCACGCAATCTACACCCATCACACACAACTGAAAGCAGACATATAGACCCAGATATGCTGAGGCACTTAAATATAACCTTCTTAAACCCCAGAGAGGACCTAGATGAAGTACACATGACAAATACCCTCAGCACCCAGAATGCACTCTTTCAAAACAACCACCACATCAACACATAGAACAACATCTCATGAAGCATCTACTTCTAAGCTCATAAAGCAAGCCACCATACAATCCAATATTCTAATCATTAGAGACTCCATTGTGAGGTACAGTGATGTCCCTCTTATCAGGCTGAGTAAGAAGAAAATCACGGTCAGCTGCTTATCAGGGGCTAGGATCCACCAAACTATGCATGCACTCAGGTCATTGGACCACAAGTACCAGTATGACTCAGCAAATGACCTGACACGTACCTCCCTAGACCATATTGAAGGGAGACATCTTGGAGCACTTGGAATACGTGTCTCAGGCTGGTATGAGCCTAGCATTGAGAAGCATTTTACCTTCTCCAAGGATGATGCCACAATACGAACAAAAGATGTGACTGACTTTAATAATTGGCTAACTTTCTGGTGTTGTTCTAAGGGGGGTGCAATAACTGTCAGCATGGAAGAAGATGGTCAACAGACACACTGCTTTGCCAGGGATGGTCTGCACCTCTCTCCTCTAGGCTTCAAATATTAGCTAAAACATTGTCTTCCCCCATAGTGCCTTTTTTACGCAAAGCAAAAATGAAAATACTTATGACATAGCAAATCAAAATCAAGAAAGTCTAAGGGTATTACTGCTCAGTACTAGGAGTCTAAACAAAAAACTCCACTCCCTAGAAGCTCTCTTCACCCTAGAAAATGCTGATGTCTGTGCGGTCACTGAGACATGGTTATAAGCTATGCAGAGCACAACAACAGTACAATATTATAATGCCTTCCACACATTTAGAGCAGCTACTGCACAGACAGGAACTAAAGGTGGAGGTGTCATGAATTAAACCAAAAATAAATATGCCTCAAGGCTGATCAAACAGGACAATGTACTGGAGCTGCTCCATGTTCAATCACCATAGGCAAAATCCAACACCACTAACTTGCAAGCTATAGGTCCCAGTCTATGACCCAGGAAACCCGCATCATGGATTTAAACTTATTGGAAGCACTCACCATCCAACCTACTTTAATTACCCCACTATTAAATGGGAATTCTATACAACACCAAATGTACAGACGCAGAGATTCCAGGATTTTCTAAACACAAACTCCCTGGACCAGACTTGTCAATGCATCAACCGGGGAGCAATCATATTGGATCTGGTCCTTCACTAATATGGGAGTGTGCTGCACACTCCCTACTGTAGTGTCTTCCCTGGTAAGGTCAAGTCCATAGAATGGTCTCTTTTGAAGTAAAAATAAAACCTGGACCCCCAGCTAAACCTGGAATATTCAGGAACTACTCTAAGGCTAACTTCAAGTGATAACCTGGTAAAATTTCAAGCCTCCGTAAACCCTGAGAACCATATCTCCCAACCGTACCAAATTACTTGTTTTTAGATGAGTTTTGGGATCCAAATAATGGGGTGCCATGATTCCCAAGTGGCACCCCTAATTTCCAAATTCCCAGCACTTATTTTAAAAATCTTATTTCCTGTTTTTTTTCGAGCTGACATCATCACATACGCAAAGACGTCAGCTCTGTGAAACGACCTGTAGGAATTGAACTGAAGCTCAACATGCATACATTTCCAGCTGCGGCAAGGTTCCTTAGCAGGAATACAGAAGCCTCGTTTTCTCACCATGGAAGAGCTACAAGGTAGGAAGAGGTGTGTGTGTGTGTGTGTGTGTGTGTGTGTGTGTGTGTGTGTGTGTGTGTGTGTGTGTGTGTGTGAATATACCTGTTGGCTAGAGGAGGTACTCTGGCTCAAACCTTGTACTTGGGTACAGGTAACAAGAGCCTAAAGTCCCTACCCACCACCCTTTTTGAAAACGTTTATACAGATTTATGCCCCATATTTTTCTTCTGTTCCTCATAAAATCTGTGGGCTTTTGGTCTGGATTTCAGTGAAGGATTGAATTCACTAAATAATGACAAGTATTTTAATTTCAGACTTCATATTCTTCAGAAAATAAATGGTAACACAAATCTTTTTATTCTAGCAATTTTTTAAGTTTATAAGAACAGTATTTCCCTATTTTTGGTGACAAGTGAGAACTGAATTCTGTATTCCCCCATTATTGGCTTTGCCCAGGTTTTTTGTGCTAAGAGGTTGAGAGCTATGGTGAGAAGTCAGGATGGAATTCACTAAATGATAGCCTCTTAAGTTTGTCTTTCTATTGTTCAGGAAACTGCTGATATGGCATATGTTTCTCTGACTGTAGTGCACAGGGTCCTGGGTTCACACCTTAGCAGTGAAATGCATGGTAGTAACATAACATTTTATTCTAGCAACTTTCCAGAATTATACAAGCAATGTTTAAAATGTGTCCCTGGTTTTTAGCCTTTTGTCGTCCGTCCCACCCACAATAAATTTTAGCTTTTTCCAGATTTCCTGTTCTGCAAAGTTGAGAGATACAGTTGAGTGTCGAATGAATTTTACAAGGAGCTGACAGCTTCAGGGGAAGTGAAGTTTAATGTTGCTTATGCTGAGTCTGTTTGCACTGTTAATATCATAACAGGTTAAATACTTGCTTTTGATGCAGAAGGCTATGTGTTCTACTCCCACAGTATGCAGATGCATTGCTGATACTGTACTGTGTTGTTGTATTTTTACAGGGGTGGGTGTTGTAAATCACATACAACAGAAGTAAGAAAATGTCATGCACAAGAGCATTTGTGCCTCAGTGGAAAGAGCAAAAAATATCATTAATCGAAATTCAGGAGCAGAAAATCATAATCATAATTATGTTCTGTGCTGCATTATAGGAGAAATTGTTTTAAACAAGTAAAGTACATTTTCCAGCATTCAAGATAAAATGCATATTTTTTTCCACTGCAGACAGTGGAGAAGCAAGAGTGGCCAGTTAACAGCACCTGGATTACAATGACATTTTTGATGCTTCATGATGAATGTAGGATAGGGTTTGTCAGTACTTGGGCTAAAAACTGGAAGTCTTAAAACATGCAGTTCACCTAGTTTATTTTGTTGTACATTTACAGCTACTGAGTTGGTCTGATAACACAAAGAGTAAGTCAAGCAAAAAAACTGAAAATAACTTTGAAAAGCTATGTAAGATGCCCATGACTTACACTACATGTGGAAGTAAACTTTTATGATGAAAATGTTGTGAATTGGGCAGTTTTGTCATTACTGTTTCATGTATTTTGTTTCATTGCCTACTGGAAAAATGTTCAAACAATAAATATAAAATGCACTCCAAGTCTAGCAAGTGTGTTGTATTATACAAGTAATACAATATTCAAGAAGGTGTATCGAAGAACACATGTATTTTTCTTGTTTTGTGTGCAAGGGGCCTATGATTTGAAAACAGCCCAAAGGTAATCTTTATCCACCACTGACCAGCTGCATTTTCTTTGGATGTGGTGTGGGTTTCAATGCTGTTTCAATGAATGTGAGTTTCAAGGGCACAGAAGTTTTAATGCCAAGTCTGTTTTCATTGTGAGACAGTATTGCTTTGTTTAGCAGATGTCTATTAGTGTTTCTGCATTGTGCTATAAAATGTAAAAATAAAATCCACATAATCATTGCAGAAGTAAAGCAGTATGCACATTAGTGTTTATGGTAAATAGGGCGAAATAGCCAGGTAATGGGAACAATGAAATGTCTGCAGGGACACACTGGTGCCATATTTTAGTTGTCTATTCTTCAGTTTGCGTTTGAAAGTTGGTATCCCACAATTCCATTGCAGTGGGTGGGATGACGTAATTATGTATGCAAATGTTATGTCAATCAGCATACAGATTTTACCTATTTTTCATGGGCCTTGTCCAGATTTTTCATGTTTCCAGGTTGAGAGGTCTACTAAGAACACGGATACCTATGCAGAACTGTTCGCAGAAACCCTGTGCAAGCATGTTAATAGCTGCACAGAAGCAGCTGTACCCACCACGAAGCAGCACAGAACTAACTCTAAAAACAAGCTACTCTGGTGGAATCACAGAGTCAATAGGCTTCACAACAGAAGGAAGAAAATCATGGTAAAAAATAGGAGGTGCAGCACCCAACAGGATAAAAGCACTCTCATTAAATTAAAACAACTCAGAGAACAATTTGGCCTTTCAGGCCAGGGACAACCACAAGACATTCTTTAGCTTTGTCCACAACCTCAAAGGCAATACACAATTGTGTGCAGAGCTCATTGTAAATGGAGCTACCTGCACTGAGCCAGAAGATATAGCAAACCTCCTGGCTGATAAATTCAGCTCCAGCTTTACCCCTCTCTCCCACCCCTCAGCCTTCCCTCAGGAAAAAATACAATCAAATGCAACTCTCCCTGCTATCATTATGGAATAGGTCCTTAATAATCTCTCTAAGGCTAATTACCGGGCCCAGACAATAACCCAGGATGTCTTCTAAATATTATGAAACATGACCTATCAGGCCATCTGGAATTACTATTTAACTGTAGCCTCCAAACAAGCTTGGTCTCTCATGAATGGAGAACAGCAACATTCATCCCTCTGCACAAAGGTGGGCCATCTACAGACTCTGGAAACTACAAATCCATAAGTCTCACTAGTCATATATGTAAAGCCATGGAAAGAATTATAATGGAAATGATCAATAGTGATATAGTAAACCTCCAGACATTGGACCTAACCCAGTTTGGTTTCACCAAGGGCAGGTCATACCTACTCAACCTGGTGGACATCTTTGAGAAGGTCATGGATAAGGACAAAAAAGTTCACACTGCCTACCTTGACCTGGCTAAGGCATTTAGCACAATGCTCCACTAAGGCATTGTTGAAAAATTCAAGAGGTTGGGTATAAACCTATATGTCACCTGGTGTATAGCCAACTAGCTCAGAGGCAGGTATATAAACAACCCAAAACCAGCAGGAAACTAGATGAAAAGTACAGTTTTGTACCTACCATAAATGTAGATGTCCGATAGATATGCAAATGCAGTCATAACATATGGGTTGTCCTGCCTCAGGCAGCCCTCGGTCGGCCGGATTCCAAAGTCTGGGTCCGACGCCATTTTCTTCAGTGTTTCTTGCCCCAGATGCCAGGTGCCCTCCAAGGAAGGCTGTAATCAAATTGGAAGACAAAAACAGGATTCCAGACAAATAAATGAGCAATAAAACAAATACACCATAACAGATATCCCCAGCTAAGAGAAACAGGGATAGGAGTGGACCCTAGGCATAGAGGGGTATGGAGGGAGGGAAAATCCGACTGCAGTTGCATATCTATCGGACATCTACATTTATGGTAGGTACAAAACTGTACTATGTCCTTCAAGAATGCAACTGCAGTCATAACATATGGATAGAATACCATAGCTTAGCTGGGGGAGGAGGAATGCTCTAGGAAAAAGATGGTGTGGCAATCAAACCCTGCAGGACTGCCGAAGCAAAGCCTGCTCTGGATCTGGAGTATAAAGGGAGATTGTAGTGTTTGGAGAATGTATGCACGGAGCTCCATATAGCAGCTTCTAGAATGTCCTTAGTAGGCACCCCTCTTAAGAATGCTGTAGAGGTGGCTGTAGCTCTGGTGGAATGTGGTCTGACATTGGCTGGAACAGTCTTTCCATGAAAGGAATAACAGAATCTGATGCAATGTCCAATCCATTTTGAAATAGTCTGTTTTGAAATTGATTTTCCTTGGACTGCAGGGGCGTAAGCTACAAAAAGTTGTTCAGACTTCCTACTGGCCAGGTAGTATCGAAGTTGTCTGTGAATGTCCAAGGTATGTAACAGTCTTTCCCCCTTATTCTCAGGATTGGGAAAGAAAGCAGGCAGATGAATAGCTTGATTTAAAGAAACCCTAGATACCACCTTTGGCATAAAAGTAGGGTTGGTCCTTAATGAAACCCTGTCTCTGTGAAAAATTATGAACGGTGGTATTGCCATTAGGGCCTGTAGTTCCGAAACCCTTCTTGCTGAGGTAATTGCCAACAGGAAAGCTGTCTTCCATGAGAGAAATTGCAAGTCAATTGAAGCTGCTGGCTCAAATGGAGGTAGAGTCAGTTTTTCTAGAACAAAATTGAGGTCCCAGGCTGGCACTGGGGCCTTTCTTGGTGGCTTAATGTTCTTGATTCCCCTGAGGAATTGCCTTAGCAAAGAGTGTGAAAAGACAGGAGGATCAGTGCTATATCTAGCTGAAATAGCTGATGCATGTATCTTTATGGAAGAATATGAGAGGCCGTTCTTTAGCATATCTGCCAAATAATCCAAGATGAGTGGGATGTTCAACAATGATGTATCATGTCCCTTGCTGGTATTCCAAATGCTGAATCTCTTCCATTTTGCTAAGTAAACCTTTCTGGTGGATGGTCTTCGAGCCTCTGTTAGTATCCGCTGAACTTCCTTGGAGAGAGACAGGTTGAGGTTATTTATGGGATCTCCCAGGCTGTTAGCTGCAGTGTCTGAAGGTTTGGATGCACTGTTTTGAAATTGTGTTGAGTCAAAAGTAGAGGCCATTGGGGAAGGGCCCACTTCCTGGTGTGACATATGCTCCGCAGTAGTGGATACCAGTGTTGTCTTGGCCAGTCCGGAGCTATTATGATTCCCTTGGGTCTCTCTGCTTTGATCTTTAGTAATACTGAGGTCATCAGTGGCAGAGGTGGGAATGCATAGATCTTCGGATGTAACCTCCACTCATGTGGATCTGTGAAATTCCTGCTTAGGCTGTCCGCCAACACATTGTCTTTGCCTGGAACAAACTGGGATTGTAACTGGATGTTTAGGCTCAGTGATTTTTCCCAAAGATGCATTGTCAGTCTGCAAAGGGGGTAAGAATGGGTGCCCCCTTGCTTGTTTATATACCACATCACAGTGGTGTTGTCTGTCCGTATCAGTAAATGGCCATGCTGAAGTTGGTGTTGAAAGGCCTCGATGGCATGTATTACTGCCAGCATTTCCTTTTGGTTTATATGCAGATGTGTTTCCTTTGGAGACCATTGTCATTGTATACACCTGCCTTCCATGTGCGCCCCCCATCCAAGGTCTGAGGCGTCTGTGGTCATGGTCTGTGTTATCTGTGGTTTTTTGAATGACATACCTGTGTTTGCCTGGCTCACCAACGCCCACCATAGGAATTCCTTTTGTAGGCATGGAATGAGCAGTATGGTTGTCTCCAGGTTATTGCTGTGCTGAGACCAAATGCTTTTTAGGTACCATTGAAGCTTTCTCATGTGTAGTCTTGCTAATGGAACCAGGAGAATGCAGGATGCCATGTAACCCAGGGCCTGTAGGAATCTCCTTGCAGTCATCTGGGTAAGTTTTGCTAAACCTTTGAAGTAATGAGTTAGCTTCTCTTGCTTGTCTTCTGTCAGGTAAGCCATTTGAGAGGCTGTGTCTAATTCTGCCCCTAAGAAGATTATTTGCTGGGATGGCTGCAGTCTTGACTTTTGGACGCTGACTGTGTATCCCAGAGCTTGAAGTAATCGTATGACATAGTCCAAGTTTTTTGTCAATATCAATTTGTTGTCCGCTTGTATGAGGCAGTCGTCCAGGTACGGGTAAATTTGTATCCCCTGGAGCCTGCAATGAGCAATTACTGAAGCCAGGCATTTTGTGAATACTCTGGGCGCAGTAGATAAGCCAAATGGCAATGCTGAGAATTGATAATGCTCTGGCCCTGCAAGAAATCTGAGGTATCTTCTGCAGCTGTGTCTGATAGGGACATGCAGGTATGCCTCCTTGAGGTCCAGAGTAATCAGCCAAGACCCCTTGCCCAGCATGGGAAGGAGTTGCTGTAGAGTCAGCATTTTGAACTTTGGTACTATGAGAAAGGTGTTTAATGCGGACAAATCCAGTATTGGTCTCCATTGAGATTCCTTTCTTGGAACAAGGAACAGTCTTGAGTAAAACCCCTGGCCTTGTTCTTGTTGTGGAACTCTTTCTATTGCTTTCATCCGAGTCAGCAGAGAAATTTGCTTGATAGCCTCTGCCCTCTGGTTTTGTGGTAGGTTTGGCATGCCTTGTTTTCTTGGCAAGGTATGAAAATGGAACCTGTAACCTCTGTCTATAATGTCCAAAATCCATTTGTCCTTTGTCAGTCTGTGCCAATTTTCTGCAAACAGAGATAATTTCCCACCCAAGGGAGCTTCTATTTGTTCCCTGGTAGGTGGAAGTAGAGGAAAGCCATTGAGATTGTGGCTGTGGGGCAGGTGAAACCCCTGCGTCACTTCTTTGGTTTCCTGGCTGCCATTGTCGTCCCCTGTAAGGACCTCTGTATTGTCCTCTTCCTCGGCCACGTCTGTTTTTACCCCTTTGAAACTTTTCTGGATTAGGAAAGGACCAGTTCTTTGAAGGCCAATTCCTACTGAATCTGGGGGGGTTGAACCTGGAGGAAATCTTTCACCATCTGAACTGATTTTGCTTTTTCCTCGATGGACTTTAACACATCCTTAGCATTAGCACCAAAAAGCTTGTTCTTTTCCAAAGGTGCATCCAGAAGTTTTGCCTTTACATGATCTGGTGAGGTTGATCTTTTAACCATGCATGTCTATGTATGACTGCCCCTGTCATAGCTGCCCTACATGAAGCTTCCAGTGCATCATATCCACACTGCAGGAAGTGATTGCTTACTTGCTGAGAGTTATGTACAGCTTCCTGCAAAGCCTTCCTGTCTAAAGGATCAGGAGTGGCCAATGTTTTCTGTAAATCTTCTAACAGGAAATCCTGATATTGTAACATATGAAAAAGGCAATTCAAAGCTCTCATAGATAAGGTAGTGGATGTGTAAACCTTTTTGCCCCATCTCTAATGACCTAGCTTCCCTGTTGGAGGGCAATGGATTTTTAGAGGTGGAAGCTGAAACTCCTTTAGGCCCCTGTGAAATAGTTTCCAAATCAGCAGTATGGGCCCTGAATAAATGGGAATGTGTTTCTGGGACCCTGTAATACCTGTCTGGCTTGGCTGGAGCAGGAGGAAGAGAGTCAGGGGTAACACTAGAGTCAGAATATAAATCATCCAAAACATCAAGTACAGGAGGAATAGCTAAGGGCCTGTGCTGGGGCTTCTTAAGGAAAGTCCGGCTTTCTGGAATCAGAATATTCCTGGCCTTGCCACTTGAAATGTTCCCTCATGGTATGCAGGACTTCCCCAAAAGAAATATCCTCAGGAGGGGAGGCCGAGGGGATGGAATCCTCTGCATCCGAGTCCTCATAGGTCTGGAAGAGCTCTTCCTGGCCATCAGAGTGGACAGAGTCCTCAGAATCTTCATCTGATGGAATAGGGTCAGAGGGTTCAACCAGGGGCCTTTTATCAGAAGGAGGCTGGGATCCTCTCTCAGGATGGGCCTGTGAACCTCTAATCATAGAAATTAAGTCAGCAGCCATAGTCATAATTTGTGTCTCTGGAGTAGGCTGAGGTAAGGTTTTAGTAGTAAGATGCTTAGTTTTGCTGGCTGCCTTAGCCCTAGTGTAGGCCTTAATAGACATGGCCATAGGAGGCCTGGCAGCTCCACGTGCAGGAGTGACCTTGTCTACTGCAATGGTCTCGGGCATTTCCTCGGTTTCGGTATCTGGAGGAAAATCAATAACTGGCGGAGTGATATCCGGAATCGGAGTCGTCAGTAATGTGGTGTCTTCGGTTCGGAGCGGTGGAGAGACCGTCTGAGAGGAAACCGGAGCACTCGCAGTAGGTTTTGGCGTGGAGTCGGTGGTAGACGCGGGCCGAGGATGTCGGTCCCGGTCTTTTCGTTTCTTGGGAGTTTGCGATGTCGGAGGTTCCGATGGCATTGTGTAAGCAAATTTTTCGCCAAAAAAATCTTCAGCAAACTCCGCCCGGCGCCTGAGAGTGCGCTTGTTGAAGCGAGCACAGGCTACACAGGCCGAGACATCGTGGTCTGGGCCAAGGCAAGGAAGACAGTAAGAGTGGAAATCCTTATGAGGTATTTGTTTACCACAAGAAAGACAATTGTTAACTTTTTCAGTAATGTCTGACATCGGCTGAGGCAAGAAAAGGTCCCCAACGGGGTACTTAGCTTTTTTGATGACTTCGGAATCGAAGAATACAGGAGCTGACCGACCGGCACTTGCGAACTGCTTCTGCTTCGGGCACCACGCGGCAAGAAAGACTGAAGAAAATGGCGTCGGCTGATGCTTATGTACTCCAGCCGCTCTGACGGAGAGAAATGCGACATCAGCCGACGTCGGACCCAGACTTTGGAATCCGGCCGACCGAGGGCTGCCTGAGGCAGGACAACCCATATGTTATGACTGCAGTTGCATTCTTGAAGGACATCAAGGCACAGCTATGGGGGCAGCTTTTGCCCCTATGTATGCAAATCCTGCTATGGGCCTTTTTGAGTCTGAATTTTTATATAGGAACTATTTTTTTCATAAATATGTTATTAAATATTATAGGTTTGTGGATGATTTGATTTTTTTGTTGGAAGGTGGTGAAGCTTTAGTAGATCAATTTATTTTAGATCTACATAATAATAGATTTTCCTTGAAATTTGATAGGTTTAAAAAGGGTGTTTCTATTTCTTTTCTTGACATGTTGAACATTGTTAATGGTAAAGACCTAGTCACATCAGTTAATAGAAAGTTTGATGGAGGTATACAATATGTTCATGGCACTAGCTGTCACCCTCCCCATACAATAGAAGCTCTACCATATGGAGAAATGGTAAGAATTTCTAGATTATGTAATAATGAGGTTGTATTTAAAAAGGAACTTAGTTTATTAATGGAAATGTTTTATCAGAGGGGCTATAGTGAGGAAATAATAATAAATAGCTATAGGCGGTTTTTTGGATATAGGTGTAAAAAAGTTACTAATAATTTGTTTAATAGAGATCTAGTAAAGTACAATGATCTGAATAATAAACAGAAAGATGTGTTATATTTTGTTACAACCTTTGGTTGTTTTAGTGTTGAATTGGTTAAAATGATTAACCATTTTTGGAAATATTTTAGTTCTTTAAGTAGTGTGTCATTATGGTTGAATGCACATCTTAAATTTTCTTATAGAAGGGGGAAAAATATTAAAGATTTTCTAGTAAAAAGTAGATTTATTATGCCTGTAGCCAGTGTACAATACAGTCTATCTATGAAGGGTACTTCTAGATGTGGCAAATGTAAAGCCTGTAATTTTATAGTTTCTCATTTTTCTTGTATTAATAATGTTAGTTTTAAAACATGTAATGTTTTTAATTGTAATTCTGAAGGGGTGATATATGCACTTAAATGCCCTTGTGATAAATTTTATATTGGAGAGACCAAAAGGGCTTTTAAGGTTAGGCTTTTGGAGCATGCTAGGGACATTATTAATAATAAGGAAGAAAGTTCTGTGGCTATGCATTTTAGAAATTTTCATCAGCGTAAAAATGAGGGGTTACAAGGTACTGTTTTGGAGCAAATACATCATTCACGTCATGTCAGTGTTAATATTAAACAAACTTTATTATATAAAGAAGCTGTATGTATTTTGAAATTTAATACTTTATATCCCCATGGTCTTAATGAAGACCTTAATTGGAGAGCACTGATTTGATGTAATGAATTGAATTAATTTATATTTAATTGATTTATTGTATAATTGTTTTATGAATAAGTATAAATTTAGTGCTGGTATTTGTAAGGTTTATACTCCTTGAAGGCTACGGCCGAGACGTCAGAGACAGAGAAATAAATTTGTTACCGAAGTTGTGGATTCTTTTATTGTTTCATCTAGCTCAGAGGCAGGACCCAGGAAGTTAGAATTGGGAGTCCACCTCTACAAAGAGGCCAGTGACAAGTGGAGTTCCTCAGGGACTGGAGCTTAGCTTAGACCACTCCTTTTTGGAATTTACTTCTCTGAACTCAAGGCCAATGCCAATGGTCTCTGGCTGACAATTTGCAGATGACTGCAAATTAGGAGCCATCATGGAATCCCACACTGACAAATGCTCTTCAGAAAGGGCTGACAAACCAGTGTCAGAGACATGGACTAAAACTAAATGCCAAGAAATGCATAATATCCTTCAGGGAGTTATCCACCCCTGGTAACTATCACATTGACAACACTCTCCTTTAAGTTGACCCAATAGTCAGGGACTTTGGGATGCACAGAGACAATAATCTAACCTTTGACAATCACATGTCTACAGTAGTGAGGAAATCATTCTATGTTGTGCAACTTATAAACAAAGGTATGGCATCTAAATCTAAGGAATTTATTGTTCCACTGCATTCAGCATTCATCAGACCTATTATTGAGTAAAATCCCCCCTTTGGTATGTTCCTAACCAGGCATATCCAACAACTGGAACATCCACAGAGGTTCCTCACTAAATGAATACAGGCATAAGTAAAATGTCCTATGCAGAGCGCCTCACGGCCCTATCCATGTAGTCAGTCTCCTACAGGCTTTTGAGGGGAAATCTATGCTTGGCATACAGAGCATTGTCAGACCCCACTCTGATGGACTTCCTGCATATCCACAAAACAAACCGCACCAGAATTACCCGTTCTAAAGACTTACACCTTTGTCTGTGATATAAATAGGACCTGCTGGAGAGACAGGTATGTATCCCAGAGACTACGCTGTCACTGGAGCAGGCTTCCCCATCCATACGAAGCATAGTTCTACAGTAACCCAATTCAAGTGCAACTTGAACAATTCGATGGGGAACAGGAAATTCATCCCTGGTCTGGCACCTATGTCTCTAATGGACATAGGCAGCCTGTAAATGGTTCATCTCCCAAGCCTCTGCTTACATTTATCAAGGTTACCAGAACTTGTCAAGAGATTTTGGATGCATGGCTAGGCTTAAAAAGGCCCTTGTGGTCATTAGTCTAGTAAACAACTATGAATTTATGAACATCACATGCATATACTAACTACTGTGGTGCTTAACACATGTGAGGGATCGATCTATTGCTGCTATACAAAAAGCTTTGTGGATTCTTTTGCACCTAAAGTTTACATTCAGTAGAAATGTGCTGCTACCACTATGCTAAAAATGTAATAAAACTACAGTAGCATGGAAAAAATATAACTTTGTTGTCCAGTATTTCACTCTATCCAAGTAAAATTGTAAGTGATTCCTGATTATCAAACAGCAATGTAAATAAATATGCTTAGAAAACTGGGTTAGACATTCCATGATGTCACAGGGCTCATGGCAAATAGAAGGGATTCTGTGTGCCACAGAAATTGAGTAACATCATATGTGCTTACAACACAGAATCTCATTCAACCAATAAAAAAATTTCACAGAACCTCAGGGAAAGTAATACAGACTTCTTGGGGGAGCAGCCCTAATGGGGGTTGGGAAGAACACACAGAGGTGAATGGCTTGATTTAAAGAAATTTCTGAAACCATATTGAGCATACAGGAGGCATTGGTTTTCAATGCGACTCTCTCCCTGTGGAAGACGAAAAATGACACCTTGTACATCCGGGCTTGAAGTTCAAAAACACACCTGGCTGAAATGATTGCTAAAAGCAGGACTGTTTTCCAAGTCAATAGTTTAATAGGGGCTGAGGCTGCCAGATCAAAGTGTAGCAGAGTATGCTTTCTAAATACAAAATTCAGGTCCCAAGAGGGGCAGATTCATTTCTTGGTGGCCTGATGTACATTCACCCCTTCAGAAATTGTTTCATGTGGTGGTGGGAATAATTAAGTGGGGAAAATGGGAGGCAGGCTGAAATGACAGAAGTATGAACCTTAAAGCTTGAAAAGTTGAGAGGTATTCAAGTGTTTGCTTTAGTTTGCTAGAAAAGAAAGAATACCACTGGAATGGCACCAGATAGAAAAATGTTGGGAAAGTCAAAAAATCTCTCCAACCAGAGACTGGTTGACCATCTCAGCTGAATGCTGAGAATCTAAGCATTTATAAATGTAGATTATCCAGGAAAGGCTTGACATTTACATTTTTTTTATTTAGTCTACATGTTTTTCATAGAGATGAGGAAACAGTCACAGGATTACCCGGCACCTCAAAGCTTTAATAATGATGGCAATTACAGTTAGAAAAAGACAATTTAGTTGATAAAATTAAAGACTTTAAACAGCACACCGGCAATTTAAGCATTCCAGACCATCTGGTTCAACTAGAAATGAAATCTTAAAAAGTGGAGTAATTGTGCCAGTCTTACCAGTTCATTTTGTGTGTGTGTGTAGGGAGGACATGTGATGCTTTCTTAATGTCTAGTAGTATTATTGGAGGCTGGAGCGCTGTAGCCAAGAAAAAGGAGGGGGTACTAGCTGATTATCTGAAATTAAGTGCTAGCAAGGAAACAGATGTATACAAGTTGCACTTTCATCACTGCATAGAAGTTAAGGACCAGCTAAAGGAAAGGCTTCCTTACAGTATGGATGGGACCATACCAAGATGGCCCGACCTTCTCTTATAGTTTCAGGCACTATGGAGGCATAACAGGATCAGACTCATGGTAGACAAAAAAAAAAAAAGTTTTTGATTACTGTGTAAGCAGTGATGGCAGAAAGAGAAAAAACAATCCACTCAGTCTGTTCATCTTCTTTCAATAGTTGACCTGTACAGTTGTTGGGGTCATAAATCAGTACCACAGCATCCCATCACTTTCCTGCATCATTCAGAAGCTCTATCCAGTTATACTCTTTTCTGTTACATACTTTGAGAGGTTTCTCAAATGCAATCTGCAGTGCCTATACTCTAAACCTTCTTTGATGAAATTATGATTTTTTTTGCCTACCATCTCAAATGCATTTACTGTGAAAAAGGAAGGTTTACAGCGGGCAATGCTGGGTAGCAAGGAGTACCATTTATCACTGTACAACACAGTTCTGCTAGTTACATTTGTCAGAGGGATTTAAATATCTCAGACATGTATATTCTAACAAATACAAAAGCATTTTATTTCTTTTATGAGAATACACAGGGTCAGACTGAACAGACATGCAGAATGTATGCTGTACTCCTTTAAAACAATTCATCTGTTTTGCTCTAGTAACATCAGCTAGCATCCCACTTCAAGAGTTGTAGAGGTTATCAAGTTACCAGTTTTCAGTCATGCTGCAGTTTAACATGCTTAGGTTTTTTACCCCATTAACAGTACAGTAATGGATAGTTTGTTAAATAATCTTTTTACATTATATAAAATAATGCATCAAAACACAGAGAAGCAGGCTTTCAATCCAATCGGTACCTGGAAGTCTTGAGGTTTATTTGGCAGTGATCTTCCAGTCTTACTTTTCCTTGTGATGCGTTTTGCAGCTGCTGAAGTCTGTCCAGCCATTCCTGCAGCTGAAGGAACACTTCCTCCTCCTCCTCCTCCTCCACCACCAGCGTACTCAGTCGCATCTTCATCTCCATCACCTCCACCATCTATGATTTAAACATTTTTTTTTATTAGCCCAAAAGTAATGCTTACTTCCAGATTTAATGAAAAACAAACTGAGGCGACCAGAAAATTCTTCTTTGTAACTTGCCAGAGTTCTTTAACCAAATGACAACTTTTATTGCTTCAGAAAAAGTAGCAAATGCTTAAAAACGTTATACTGCTGCTGTTTAATTTACAATATATTTTAGCCCATTCAGCACACTTACCACTTGAATAGTAAACAAACAAACTCATTCAGCTTTTTCTATAATGCCCTTCTTTAAATTGCATACATCTCTTATTGTACAACTTCCTTTCAACTCAAGACACACCTTAATTAGCAGGGATCTCAGGAGGTGCTCTGTACTGATAGCAAACATCACCCCACCCTCTTTGTAATCCAGAAAATACAAAGTCAGATACTTAAATATCATGGGGCATGGCAAATGCTTCCCTCTATCAAATAACCTGTTGTTAACCTTTGGACTTTTTGAAGACTAACTTTCTTATAAGATGACTGCACAAAGCACATCTTACCTGCAGTGAGAGAAGATTATCAAAATAAAAGCACAAATGCAGGCTGCAGAAAAAGGCAGCTATGGCCTTCTGTTTACCAGTTTCCATTAGATCGTAAAACAGTTTTGTTTCAACCTATGACTTCATGAAATTACTGTATTATTTTATTGTAGGGGTCATTTTGTATTTACTGTTTTACTTGTATTTATCTTCCAAAGTGTCTAGACAAGGGCACGTAGATAAAAACTGATCATCTTATGTATTTTCCCTTTGCAGTGTGGCACAATCACTTCTGCACTGTAGACTACATTTCTACACTCCTTGTCTGTATTTCAACTAACTCTTTGGCATTACTTTCCATGCATGCACCCTTTTATCTGTGAAGAATTTTTTTTGCCTTAGTAAAATTAGAATCTTGGGCATAACACTTACATTATTGAAGTGCATGTGTGTTTTGTTGGATTCACTACGAGTGTGCTATGTTGTCAGACCTCAAATCACAGTTTAATGACAAGAAGTGCTGATAAATGACAGCTCGTGTACACAAATGTACTTGAGCATGCTAAGTTATGAGAAAGTCACACAGCATATAATATAATATATATATATATATATATATATATATTTTTTTTTTAAACAGTTAGGAAGGCCTACTGCAACTCTTACAGGATTGAATTTGTTCCTCACACCATTCTAGTTTTCTCACTCCAAGGTGGCTGCACCTTGGAGAAAAAAAAACAAAAAAAAAAATCAGTAATAAACAAAAGTAAAACCGTCTTGCTCTTTCTCAACGGGTGTGGTATCAGACCTCACACTAAACATTACCCTTCAGAACTACAACCTCACTCTTATGTGAAATCGGTGACAGGCACAAATAACTGCCATCATGAGCTACCATGATCAAGTAACAGTGATGGGATAACAGACTGCGACCTGCCTCGAAGAAAATTTATGAAAAAAATATTACATAACTAGAATAAAACTTGTGATGGGAGTGCTACAAAACACATCATTTACTAGCATCACAGCCAAAAGGCAAATACGTACACATCTGGATGATGAAAGCATACTTCTGTATGACAGGGATAAGGACTGGACCTCAAAGGTCATTCTACTGTAATGTTCTTGTTACACTAAAGGTAGAAAATATTTGTTTGATGTATAGTACCATGGGAACTTTACAGCATACCCATAACTAAATTAGGTATAAACAGTTAAAGACAACATGAAAAAAATGTTGAATGGTTGAAAAGTTCAGACATACCTCTCAATCTCAAGAAATCTGGACAAAGCCATGAATAAAAGTGGACAAAGGCCAGAAAATAGTGAAATTTTTTAAATCTTGCACTTAGAAATGTAGAGAGTTGATAAAATAACAGGGTTTGCATCAGCATGAATTTCCTTAAGGATATGATATCTGAAACTCAAATGTCAGTCATTATTTTCTAACTTTAGTCTAATGATTTGCCAGCACTTTACCAGAAAACAATAATTTTATAAAAAAAAGGACCAAAAATATGAGGCCAAAATCTGGATATTCTTCAAAAATCTGTATTGTTGAAAGGTATGTTGATTCAAACAAGCAAGCATAACACGTAAAAAACTTGAAAATTCACCACATTATGTAATACTTCATTACAGTAGCTTACTGTAAAGATAAAAGCCAAAAGATCATCTCACATGCTGTTGAAAGTGTAGCCAAGTTCATGCAGCCACTTAAAATGTGTACTCATGGAGGCCTGGTGTTGTCATGGACCATATTATAATGTGCACCTGGCACGTAAATACAAATGCTATGAATTGTTACATCTGCATGTCACTGAAATGCAACAAAAGTACCCATCTTCATTTTTCATATGTCTATTATAAACCAAGTCTGACTTTTATATGTAGTTAGATGTTTACATACATATATACAAATATTTCAAGCATGGGCAATAATGCTCTTCTAGCCTGTCAATATATCAAAACAGTTGCTCCCATAATAAGCTTCCAGGGTATTCTTAAAAATATCTAAACTAGTGTTGCAATGTAATTTGGTAGTCTATTCCATGAATCAGCTACTTTCTCAGAGAACCAATTAGTGCACTTCTCGTTCTTAGAGAATGTTCTAGATAGGTAGATTCTCTACCACTTTTCGATAACCCCAAATATTCCCGCAGGTAGTTGTCTCTATATCCCCTATATGTAAGGTCTCCTCAGATATCTATATGAAACACTATACAAGATTGGATATTTTAGTCTTTCATAACAACTTAAATTTTCAACATAGACTGTTTTTCATATGAAAAATTATTTTTCTGTATGTCATTTCAGGAATGATTTGTGATATATAGCTAATAATGACAATCTTTGATTTCCACTAATTTTACCACTTAATGCTAGTATTTGATTTGCTAATTGTATTTCAGAGGACAGAGATTTTCTGAAAGCTCAGCAGTGACTGTTTTATTAATGTTAGTTACTTTAATGTATACATTAAGTTTGCTTTATAATTTTAGCTACAAGCAGTTTTACATCTTTTTGCTAAATGGCCTGGGTCATGACTGAAAAGGGCCACTGGACCAGTTCATTTACCATCCCACTTAAAATAATAAACACACCATCATTCAATCACTTGGTGCATTTGCTATGTACATATTTCCAGTTAACCACTAGACAAGTAACTCCTGTCACATACACTACAAATAAAAAAATCACTTGTAAGGAGGACAAATTCTCAAACCTCAGTTACATGTACTTCACCTTAACTGGATAACATATGATCAATAGAGATGATCTAGTAAGCCTACAGACAATGGACCCAACCCGATTTGGTTTCAAGGGCAGATCATACCTATTCAACCTGGTGGACTTCTTTGAGAAGGTCACCAAAGCAATGTATGAGGGGCAAAAATCATTCATACTGCCCACCTTGACTTGGCCAAAGCATTTGACACAATGCCCACTTAGGCATTGTTGACAAACTCAAGAGGTTAAGTACAAACCCGTATGTCACCTGATGGATACCCAACTGGCTCAGAGACAGTTCCCAGGAAGTTAGAATTTGGAATCCACCTCTACAGAGAGGCCAGTCACAAGTGGAGTCGCTCAGGGACTGGCCCTTGGACCACTCATTTTTGGCATTTACTTCTCTGAAATCAAGGCCAATGTCAATAGTCTCAATTGCAATTAGGAGCCATCACTGAATCCCAGACTGACAAATATTTTCAGGAAGGGCCAACACAAACTGGTGTCAGAGCCATGGACTAAAACTAAATGCCAAGAAATGCATAATAATATTCTTCGGGGAGTTATCCACCCCTGGTAACTAACATTTATCAAGGGTATCAGAACTTATCAGAGATTTGTGATGCATGGCTAGTCTTATAAAGGCCCCTGTGGTCGTTAGCCTAGTAAATACCTATGAGTATACACACATATGTGTATGCATACACAATGGTAAAGAATAGAGCTGACTGCTGTAAACAGTATCACAGGCAAATAAACTGCATGGCTATGTAGCAGAGATGTGCAGTGGTTACTATTGCTCCTAAACACCACTTGATTCGTTGGTTCAGTTCTCTACAGGAGTGCCTGCTGCAAAGATTGTATGCATCCTTCCTGTGTTTGCGTGGATTTTCTCAAAGTGCTCTGGTTTCCTCCCACAGTCTAAACACATCTTTGTGTGAAATGGTAATGCTTTAACCTATCCATAGGCATGCATGCCCTGTGAAAGCAGGTGCATGTGTTCATGCGTGTGTGTGTGTGTGTGTGTGTGTGTGTGTGTGTGTGTGTGTGTGTGTGTGTGTGTGTGTGTATATACACTGTGATGTGTTACAGCCCTGTTCAGGATGAACTTCTATGCCTCACGTCCACTAAGTAACAGGATAGGCTCTGACTCTGCTGTGAGCTTGCATGGATTAATCACTTCAGAGAATGAATGAATTAATGTTATCCATGTGTCTTAATCTTACAAATCAGAAATACTGCTTCATTTAACAAAATACAAATCCTTCAAAAGACCCATTCTAACAACAATGATATCAAACTGCCCTAGCCCCTACACTATCCACCATACATTTCGACCTAATATCACAAGAAATGTGGACAAAACCTAAAATACTATAGGAATAAAGGCCCCAAAATTGGGGCAGATGTTATATATTGTTCTCTATAAACTTAGGAAGTTGCTAGAATAACTATTTGTGTAGGCATGCATTCGCTGAAAGATATAAAGTCTGAAACTCAAATACACTTCATTGTTTAGTGACTTCAAGCCTCAGTTTGCCAAAAAAACACAAATTTCCTCAAGGACCTTGTAATATCTCAGGCCTTTTAGCGGCTGGAGGCTGGGAGTCTGATGTAGTAGATGCAAAGGCATTCAAGGAAAAAAAATGAGGCAAAAATCTGGACAGACGAAAGGTATGGTAGCTACTTCATTTAAAAGTTCTTCAAAAGATTTCAACTAAACCAAACTTTTCACATTTAACTAAAAATAAATTTAAAATAATGAATGCAATAGTAAAAAAAAGATGCATATACAACTCAGAACTGCATACTAATACCAGTTTCTTTTTGTCTGCACTGCAATATACACCTCCCACTATGATCCCCCAGTCAGATAAAGACTGACTGCTATACCAGTTGTATATAATCTGCATTTATATAATACTTTGCTGTTGGCCTTATGCAAAGTTACACAGCTGGGCCTGCCCCCCCCCATCACCACCTGAAACATTCACAACACCAGGTGTGCTACAGAAAATGACAGTGAGCAAAAGAAAGCTACTCCAAGTCACTATGTCACACACACTACCAGCACTTTGGCAGGTCAAACTCCATCATTAATTACTCTCTTTCTGATTTGCCTGTTGCAAACCACGACTACTGAAGCTCAGCTAACAGCTCGTGACAATCACTCAGTCTATAATTCCACTATAGATTCTTGTTCAGGTTCTTTGTGCTTGACTTTGACATTCTTATTTTTCTGGCCTCATCTCTGTAAGCTCTTGAAGGTTGCTGCTTCCTTACATTCCATTAAAACGCTTCAGCTAAAAGACAAGTTCATATTTAATCAATGACTTTATAAAAAGCACATGGTTCCTTAAGCAAAGGCAAGTAAAATTTTGTTATGGCCATAGTATCTGATCTGGCTGCAGAACATTATAATGTGGATTACGCTTCACTCTTCAACAATTAGTGTGATCTAAGACTTGTGTACTACATGGGTTTGTGTAAGTTCATTGTTGAATGCAGTTCTGCATTGCATTGTATTCTATCACTTTAGAAAAGCAGCATCTGTGATTTTACCACATAAGTGTGTGATTAGAAAGAGGCCAAGGCCAAGTTTTTTGGACGATAGAGAAATAATTCAAATATTACACCCATGTTTGCTGAACAGCTGCTTTATCAACAAATAACACTGTGATAATTGTTATGAGATCACTCTATAAGGGTGGTACTGATTCAGCTGCAAATGCAACTTCCTACACTTAATCACAATTCTCTGTGTCATGCTTCCATATAAATACTAAATTCCTGTCAATTTGGATACAGCCTTAAAAGGCAACCTTTCCATGGTTTGAAGCACTTAAATAAATGTTAACATAATCAACTGCAACATCCTGTGCTGGTGACATGAAAACATGGAGAACAATGACTTTCTTTTTTATTTTACTTTGTGAGAGGGAATATACTAAAAGTCAAAATGCAGGAAGAAATTCTACCACATTATCTAAAGGCAAGGAAACTACATAATCAGGCAAATACAACTGGGGGATATAACACTGAAGTAGTTATGCACATCTCATTACAAGCACATTTAAGGCAGAGGGCACACTACTCATTTCCAGTCACTAAATAAATGGAATTAAGCGAAATCACAGAACTGGAAGAGAGATCACTGCAAAGCATTACAAAGGAGTGCCTCAGATTAAAGAATGCCAGCAAAATACAGCAGACTGCCTGAGCAAAAAACCATATAAGGAAACAATGGAAATTCTTACTGTGTATAACCAGCCTACGGGCCAAATGGGGTGGTTAACAGAGAGCAAAAAACTTCAGCTGACATGGACACAAAGACTTTAGGGGAAAATACCGGCACTGTAAAAGTATAGGTTCAAGCACAGGGCAAGGCATAACTTGTGAAAACAATGTTTTACAAAAACAAAATATATATTATTGAAGGAAAGTCCTGTGGTACTTCAGTAAGAATGGCGTCTTCTCTATTTGCACCTGACAGGTTGTTTTCTAACATGGTGTGATACTACCTGTAAAGAGAGATCACTAGCCACAGTCCATAATTTTCATCTTGAGAATGTAACAAAGTTTACCCCATAGAAGTGACTGAAATTCAGTCAGCACAATTTCCATACCTAAACATATGAAGGCTTCAGGCTTGCAACACACAAAACACTCACACGATGTGGAGGATTCTCAACAACAAAAAAAGTCTGGACAAACACGATTGTAAAAAAGTCACTAAAGATTGAGAATTCATATTAGCACTGGATTCTGGGATAGCTGAGTTTATTCTGAATACTAGATTGTTCTCATTCAGTTCTTGTATTTAAGTAAATTAGTTGTTTATTATAATCGGTTATTCATTGCATGAACTGATGAACAACAGACTTTTCATTTACAATGTTAGGAGGATTCCAGCAACTTACTTTTTGCTGCATGTGATACAAGGGTGATATATTAAATAAGAACTGCAGCTTGCAGCTGTTAGGTATGTGTTTGACACCTGCTGTTTTATTATTAAAGTTCCTGTACTTGTATTTTATTAACTACTTGAAAGTTTACTATATTTGGTTGTAGACAAGGCACAGGCTTGTTAACATACTCATAAAGAAAGTTTATTTTAGGTTTATATGTATGTTGCTGCGGTAGCATTGTCGCCTCACAGTAAGACGCTGTCCGGTTCGATTCTCAGCTAGAGCGTCTTCTGCGTGGAGACATGCATGAATGGGCGTACCTTTGTTGAAGGTTGTGCGTCAGGGCTGGTAACTCGGCACGTAAAAATCAACTACCAATCATTAGCAGATCGGAGTTCAGCTGTGGCAACCCCTAACCGGGAAAAGCCGAAAGACGCAACATGTATGTTGACTGACCATTTCCTGTCAAACTGTCCTTTGGATGGGAAGTTAAACAGAGGTCCCATCTGCCTGAGTTGGGGGTAGTTCAAATGGATATAAAATATTGCATAGCACTTATTGAAAAGAGTAGGTGTTCACTAGTGCCCTTGCAAAAGTTCTCCTAGAGAACAACTACCAATCTCAGGTCACCCTCTGAAAAGAGGCCATTTGTACAGCTGGACTAACCCAGTCAACCAAGTGTAAATAAATTAATTAAAATACAGGTTATGATGTCTAATGAAAGGGAGTATACCATTTTTCTTAAATGATTAGTGACATATTACTGGAACAGCCATGGACTCTCTTTTATTTAGGTATAACATTGCTATGAAGACTTCAGGGTAACTATGGGCTGTTTAGTTGATTGACGAGTCAGTCGAAGTAGAAATCTCAGACTGGAATTGCTTTGTTAGTGCTGGGGGCAAGGTACAGAACTGGTACAATCAGAAAATGATTGTACATTGACTTAATTCGCTTATGAATTGTTGGTGTGTATACATTAGTGAAATGGGAAGGAGCTCTTTGTGCATTGTGATGCATGAAGAAATGGTTTTGTGTTGTTGCTGATGATACAGACCAATCAGATGGTATTTCTGCTGTCTTATATGGGCCACATATAGTTTTCAGGATTGTTTTTCACAAAATGCACATAATGTACAACTGGTGTGTGCAACATCGGTAACAATGAATATAATATGGCTTTCCACAGCTGAAAGATGTCTCATTATGACTGTGTCAATGACTAGGAACCCCAATAAAGAGGTTAAACTGGTATGGACACAGGAGATGGTATAACAGCTGATATTCTAAGTAACATTTTTGGGGTAAAGAAAGGAGTTATTACCGCTAGTGACTGCCAACACTGCAGGCTAGACCAGACAGAAAGAAAATAAAAGTTTTAAAGCAATTTGGTGCTTGTAGTACAATGACAAGTGGGCATGAGTGACCCCACTTCTATGGTACGTACAAACAAAGCCCTAGTTATTGGACTAGTAACCAGAAAACCACAACAAAGCCCTGGTTAATGCCTGGAGCTTGATTAGTACCTCAGGTGCTGGAAAAGCTAGGTTGTTTGGGGGGGGCGCTTGGTGGAAAGCAGCTTATGCTCAATCATCCCTTTATAGGGAATATGGTGGTGTGGTCTGCTGCAATGGAAACACTTACTGAGGACAGGAGATGTGGCCTCTGTTGGGTAGACTAGGGATGGATGGTTAACTGCTATTAAGCATCTCTGGCATTCTCTTTCAAGGGAAGGAGTGTATGGAAGCAGGCATATCCTGCTGTTGCAAGGGTGACATGGCAATGTCCACACAATAGTGACCGTTCTGTCATCTACCAAACGGGTGGGAAGTGAGTGCTTAAGAAAAGAAAACTCTCAATTGTTGCCATAGAAATAACCTCTGAAAGCCAGCTATCGTCCCAGGAAAAAGGCAAAATATTTGGCCAAATGGGTATGATGATAATCAGACAAAGAATTTTAGAATAAACACAAACAAATAGGGGGAAACTTGAAAGAAGAGGTTTTAAAAATGTAAAGAGTGTGTATCTTTTTTCAAACTCCTGGCTAGGTGACAGCTGTATATGTTAAGCATAGCAAATTGCAGGTAAGGGGTTATATGTTAGGGTCAATTTAATGTGTGTATGGCCTGTATACAAACCTTGTCACACTGCAATAGAGTTAAACACCATTAGCAAATTAGGTTACATGTACACAGAAAATCTAAGATCTTGATATTGTGCTCCAAGTGTGGGATCCATTACAGGAAAAAACATTGTATTGGTTTGCTGGTATTTAGAGGAATATTCCAAGTGTACCTTGTAAGGAAGAATTGAAACAAGACTGGAAAGATTAATCAAACTCATTCTTTAAGACAAGAATAGGGAAGAAATGGCATGCATATGCTGCTGTACATGCAGTGCTGGTAAACATTTTAGATACGGGATAACTACATTTTGGTGTCAATACTAAAAATTCCAGGTAAAGATATTTAAAAAAGATAATGTAATATTCTGAATGTTGTCAATGTCACACACTAAAATTACTAGATTCATGTCTGTGGGTTTTTCAACGAGGGTGATTGGATGGACCAGCATTAGCTATACTCTCTCTTTTGGTATTCTACTGAATAGTATATGTATATATATGCATTAATACAGAAAATACAAATCTAAGAAAAGAATAAGCACATCACAAGCTTTTACAAAAAAAAATTTCTAGTTATTATATGATTTTTGTTACCAAGTGATGTTTGCAAAATTGGATGTTGCCTGGGGAAAGCAATACAGCTGCCCAAGGTCCAGCATTTGCCTTATCGGTAAATAACAGTGCAGACAATGTAGTGTGAGTAAATAAGCTGCATAGCGATGGTTTTATGAAGGACAGTGCGGCTTCTTAATGATGCTCTCTATTACCCCTCAACAGGGCTATACACATTTTAGATCAGTTCATTATTTGGCAAATCTTTATTCTTATGATGTAATTTACATTTGTGCCATCATAACATGCTACAATAATGTACGATTTCAATAGTGATTATGTATTTTAGCTGGAGTAACTATTGGTCACAAGCAATGAATTAGGAAGCAAGAGTTTCTAAAACTGTAACTATATTAGGCTGGTGTAACTCTTTGAAAGTACTGAATTAAGAATTAATTTGTAAAAATATTATTTAAACTTCTATTTCTTCAGCTATTAATTACTTGTAAATACAAATTCAGAGTAATTGTATATCATTCTATCTGGATCTACATTATAAGAACAAAGTTTTACAACTTTGAACACCATATGGGTGGCACCATATGAGCGAAGTTGTAAAACATCAAAACCAATATAAAAAAATGTAAAAACAAAAGAAAAACTTACCTGATCACTCTGAGTAGGAGGGCAAGCCCCCTTGCACCCCCCACACCACCGCTACTTAAATATACCAACTCCGAGATCGCACGTTGAAGTAAAGGGAAGAATTCCCTATGGGAATCTCCGTTCACACTTGCGAGGTTTTAAATATTCAACCATTTGGTGTCGCCCATATGGTATTCGAATATTTAAAACTTAGTTCTTATAATACAGACCCAATCTTATCTATATAAAGGACTTTCTTAAAAGATGCTTTTATTACTCTGTCGACTTTTACAAGTGAATTACGCAGTGTTCTTTCAACTTAGGTAACAAAAGTAAAGTGTAAAAAAGGCATAATGATGGTTTCTAAATTGCTAATTATTAACATTTCCCAAACATGTCAAAATCTTATGCTATGTATCTGTTAAGGCCAACTTTCGGTTTACTTATCTATCTCCAAAATGACCTCCATAGAAAAAAACTATTTGTCATGAAGTTCTTCGCTCATTATTATATTACTTAAGCCCTTGGCATTAACTGTAGAATATTTAAAACATCAGTGTTAAAAATAAGTATATATTTATTGAAACAAAGGAAATAAATATAAATTACTTGCATAAAGCATGATACATGGCACGTTTCATTTCATCACATGTACATTAACACCCACCCTCTAACTTTCATATTGTCTTATCCCTTTCTTCCCATCTGCTGCACATAATATCCAATCTTTACTAAAATTGCTCATCAACATATTCGTTAAAAGTAAAACATCAGTTTCATTTAACCATTCACATATCTACTTTATTCTTTTTCCCAAGCAATACCCTTACATTTTTTCCTCTTTCACCATGTTTCAACTTGCTTCAATGGGAAAGTAACAAAATAAATAAAATAAAATTTAAAGGAATACCATTTTCCACAGATGTGAATATATGCAGTTATAAAATGGGAAAGAACACAGACCAATCTGATTTCTAGTTACCTATGAATCAATATGCTCTACGCACAGGAGGAAACTAATGCATACAACCTAAACCTCACATAGCTCAGACACCTTCATATTCACAGCTTTCAAAATCTCACTGGCAGGCACTGTTTCTTGCTACTGACTTGCAAAAGAAAATGATTCTACAGTGAAGTTCCACATTGTTTAATTAAAAAGCTGAAAATAATTTTAAAGAAAAAAAAAAAGTCCAGAAATATAACTGTTACCATAGGAACTGTAAGTATGAGGGTTAAACTAGAAAGCTGCTAACATGGCAAAAATGCTTTTTTTAAGAACATTATTTTAACAAATACCCATAAACCTACCAAATCTAAATGTTAAATTCAAATTTTCAATTTGATGCTTATGGATAACCATCCAAATGACACAGAATTTGTACAACTCTGCTTCAAAATGTGACTTATGAAAATGCGTGTGAGAGGACATTCACAAACGGAACTACACAGGAGACTGACAGAAAGGTCCCTAAAAATACCTACCCGGAAAATGTTGTACCAAAATCCCACATCGTTAAAATGGGTATTATTGCAAAGTGCTCAATAGTTAAAATGGAAGCAGACAAACACAAAAAAGGACATTTTTTTAATATCATTTTCAACAAATGTCCATAAACCAAGCCAAAACTTATGATCTTTTGAGTACATTTGAGTACAAATAATATTACTATCTGAATTAAGTGCAGCCCAGATCCAAAATGCAATTTGCTAAAATGACTGAGATGACATTTACAGAATGGAATTGTGAAGTAGCAAACACCAGTTTAACAAAAGTGGCCTTAAAATGTCTATTTGAAACTTTTATACCAAAATTCTATAAATTTTAATTGTACACAATTACAACTTTTTATTGGTTAAAGTGGACAGAAGAACTAACTTACATTAAACAAGATACAAATCGTACAATTAACACACACACCAACTATTAAATCTACAAAAAAATGCCCATTTTTACAAGTACAATTAAAACACTCATGGTTGCATATGGTAGAGATATTACTGAATGGCAGTTACTGTAATTTTTGTGAATACAAGTCTTCTACATGTACTTTTTGAAGTGTGTGCTAATCCTCCTGTTTAATTTATAATGTTTATTGCATCTATAACTTAATTCAAAGATTAATTAATTCTTACCTTCTGGGACCGTTTTTTCATCTGTATGCATCTTACTTACGCTTTAACTGTACTGCTGTTTCTTTAACTACATCTTTTGGAACATTTTACATAGTCAGTAAAAGAAATTACAGGCAACACTAGTTCTGCATCAAGTTCAGTTCTTTGTTTTACTTCAGCTACCTCCAAGTGATCCCATAAAATCTTATGATAATCTTCAGCCATAATGCATAATTCCAGAAATACTACACAACCTCTTTCAGAGGCTGTAAAATATCCTACAGTCTCCAAGTGAGTACCAGTTGTCTATCAACCACCTCCTGGACCATAGTTACTTTGAGTGTTTTCTTCTGCACACTATATTTATCACTTCTTTTTTTTGCATATTATGAGCCATTTCTTATTCCAATTTTGCTTTTAATTAAGATATTACTACAAGTACCACTTAACATTCTGTCACAGTGAAAAGATGCTTGCCTCATGTGGTACCCAAAAGACACAGTGGTAACTCTACATATTCAGTCACATCTTGCCGGATTGTCAGAGATATCTTTTACGATTTTTTTCCCTTGCCATTGTAACATTCTATGCCTTTCTTAGCATTACAACTTTCTTTTACAGTAACCATTTTTTGTGCTTTCATAATGCGTGCAGCACACCAATCTCTCAATGCCCTAGTCCCTTCCAAACTGACAATGTTTTGCTAGCCCATGCAGTTTTGCCCTATAGAGAGTTGTACTTACAACTCAATAATGACTTATGTTAAAGAATGTAATTTTTTCCGCAATAAGCATCGGTCTTGGGCTGAAATGATTTTGTGATGCCATTACAATATCCTCAAATGGTTCTAAGCAGACTTACCTGATGGTACAAAAATGTGCAACAACCCACACATTTTGTCACTTATAATTAGTAGTAATAAATCCATTTTCATTTCCAATTCATTCATTTCACAATCAAGTTCTACTCTTTCAAAATAAATTTGAAAACCTTTTCAGAATAACATCAAAAACAGTCAACTTCTCCAAACTTCTTGTGATTGTTTATCTGCTTCACAACCCATGGCATTCAGCCATACTAGATTTACTATACATAAATAGCACTTGGTACACTAATTTAAAGTATTCCAAAAACGTGTTTTCATGTCCAAATAACTAGGCACTTTTTATACCAATAGTTAATATGATAAATTACTTAAATCACTTTTCTGTCACAAATAAAATTGCATAAATCATTTCCTTGTGAAATCAATTAGCAAGTCTATTATGCCAAACTGCTGGCATTGCTTTTAAATAGCTTATACTAAAAGCCAATTTGTATAAGTTGGATTTACATGGCATCAATATTCACTGTTCCCACTACTCAACCTATCAGCTTAATTCAGATGATCACTTGTATATAAACCAAGTCTTTGTGTAGATGATCAATGGATTTCCTGTTACACACAAGACTTCTAATCCCATAAAACTGTTAGCACACATTCGCTACTCAAAATGTTGCCTTATGTAAACAGTGAACAGTCTAATTAAATAACGCTTTAGATAAGCAGGCAACGGTCACTACTTAAGCAAAAGTTTAGTTTTCTAATGCATTATGCAATTTATGTACAAATCATTCAGTAACCAGTTAACAAATTTATGACTAAAGAAATAAAACATGTTGTGTTTGTTTCGTACAATTTGTTGAAGTTAAAAATCACAATGCTCACTATCTGTATATCTTAGTACCAAAGTCCCTTTCACCCTAAGGCAGTTGGAAGTATTTTTTCAGGGTATTAGTGTTCTTATGGATCTTTTGCCAGTGTTGTGTCTCTCTGCCAGTGTGCCATTTATCCCAAAGCCTTTGTCCACCATTTGCTATGCCACTTGCATTCAATAGGATTCATGTCAAGGACACCTGTCTCCTTGTAGGCGTACCGCTTTGACTGTTATGTACAGTTAGGTCTTTGGCTTACATTATACCTGAAAAAAGGTCATGGAGAAGGCCACTTACCTACTTATAAAATACATCATTAAAATATAAACAACTCACTCTTGCATATATTTTTAGAAATTAGTCCAACCAGTTGCGCTGCCTTAAATTTGTGCACAAAATCAATCCATGAGTTTTCTTAATATCACTAATCAGCCACTTTGTATAAAAGCACATCTTTAATATCTCTGATTAATCTTCAACTCATTATTCATATAGTTGTCATATAGTCATACAGTAATTACATGTTCCTATAATCACATGTTCCTACAATCACATGTCCCTACAGTAATCACATGTTCCTACAGTAATCACATGTTCCTACAGTAATCACATGTTCCTATAGTAATCATGTTCCTATAGTAAATCACATGTTCCTATAGTAATCACATGTTCCTATAGTAATCACGCAATCACCTTCCATACTTTGCGCTAACCTATGGTTTTCATCTTTTGCCTGCTATGCTACTTCATTTTATTTTTTCTTCTCACTAACTGAAATTTCAACCTGTAGCCTTGAAAACAATAGTGAGTCTTGCTGACTACTGACTTCTGAGCTAGGATGCATTTTATCTGAACGATATGAGAAGTCAAAACAAAAGGTAGGTCTTACTTTATTTACCTTGGGAATGCTACAAATGATGGCCCCATACCCAAGTACAAAGTGGTAGCCATACTCTATTAGTAGTATACCAACTTTATTTCAGAGCAAAGGAGTGCAAGTTAATGACTTTATAAAGCAAAAATCTATTTAAAAATACACAACTGGGGTATAAAAACAAGATAAAATATAGAAAAGATTATACAATATCTGCCATTGTTAGTATTATATGACAAAGCTAAGCAAGGACTGTTAGAAGTTTTCATGACTCTATGATAACAAGAAAGAGCATTAACTGTAGCTGGGGGCAGGCACAAGTGTCAATCTGTACAAATAACTGAAAAACATCACAAACTGAAGGAATGTCTACAGTTATGGAATACAGTATACAGGGAGAAAAACTACATAATTCAAAGGTGGTCAACAAAAGTGATGAAGCGGTTCCTGCATAATTTGTACGAATAAAAAAAATTAATGTGATAAACTGTAGTCCTTCTAAGGAAGGAAATGATGGATATATAAATTGACAGTATCATAACTAAATGGGGAGTGCCTTCATTGAAGGTTGTGCGTCAGGGCAGGTAACCTGGTACGTAAAAATCCACTATCGATCATTAGCGGACTGGAGTTCCGCTGTGGCGACCCCTAACCGGGAAAAGCCGAAAGACGCAAACATAACTAATTATTATACACAAAGTCATGTAAAGCCATGGAAAGAATTATAATGGAGATGATCAACAGAGACGTAGTAAACCTCCAGCCACTGGACCAAACGCAGTTTGGTATCATCAAGGGCAGACCATGCCTACTCAACCTGGTAGACTTCTTTGAGAAGGTAACCAAAGCAATGGATGAGGGAAAAATGGTTCACACTGCCTACTTTGACCTGGCCAAGGCATTTGACATGATACCCGAACTCTGGCATTGTTGACAAACTCAAGAGGTTAGGTACAAACTCATATGTCACCCCGTGGATAGCTAAGTCACTCATAGACAGGACCCAGGAAGTTACAATTCCAAGTCCACCTCTACAAAGAGGCCAGTCACAAGTGGAGTCCCTCAGGGATCAGTCCTTGGAATTCTCCTTTTTGGCATTTACTTCTCAAACATCAAGGCCAATGTCAGTGGTTTCTAGCTCACTAAATTTGCAGATGATTGCAAATTAGGAGATGTCATTGAATCTCACACTGACACAAATGTTCTCCATGAGGGGCTGACATGGGCAAACAACTGGTGTCAGAGCCATGGACTAAAACTAAATGCAAAGAAATTCATAACAGTATCCTTTGGGAAGTCATCCATCCCTAGTAACTATCATATTGACAACGCACCCCTTAGAGATGACTCAGTAGTCAGGCACTTAGGGGACACACACAGATACTAATCTAGTCCTCGACCATCAAGTGTCTACAGTAGTGATGAACTCATTCTGTGTTGCACAACTTATAAACAAAAGCATGGCATCCAAGTCCAAGGAAGTCACTGTTCCACTGTATTCGGCTTTCATCAGACCTATCATTGAGTACAATGCCACATTTAGTATGTACCTAACCAGGCATCTCCAACAACTGGAATGTCCACAGAGGTTCCTCACTAAAATAATACATGGCATAAGTAAAATATCCTATGCAGACTGACTCAAGGCCCTATCCCTATATTCTATGACAGGCTTTTGAGGGGAGATCTATGCCTGGCATATGGAGCATTGTCAGGCCCACTCTGATGGACCTCCGGCATATCCACAAAACAAACAGCACCAGAATTATCCATTCTGAACACTTAAACCTTGCCTGTGATATAAATAGGACCTGCTGGTGAGACAGGTATGTATCCCAGCGACTACCCTGTCTGTGGAGCAGGCTCCCCATCCATGTTAAGCAGAGTTCCTCCCTAACCCAGTTCAACTGCAACTTGGACAACTGGATGGGAAACTGGAAATTCATCCCTGGTTTGGCACCTGTCTCTCTAACAGACAAAGGCAACCTGTAAATGTTTCACCTCCTAGGCCTCTGCTTACACTTATCAAGGCTATGAGAATTTGGCAGAGATTTGGGATGCATGGCTAGGCTTAAAATGGCCCTTGTGGTCATTAGTCTAGTAAACATCTATGAACCTATGAACAAGGGAAGACAATAACAGCTGTGCATGAGTAAGAAGACAGAAGACAGTCACTGGATGGTAATGCAACAATGTCATATATTCAACAGGGATGCCGATAGGCATAGATGCATCTTCCAGAGGACTAATCTTCATCAAAAACAGTCAAGATTGCAAGGGAGAAATGCAAGGCAGTTTTTGGATGGGGAAATAAAATATGTTTGCACACAGACTGAATAAAAACTTAAATGTGTCCAATATTTCTTATTAATTACCGGATTTCATCCTTCTGTAAATGTTAGGGGTCTTAACACATATTCGATCAAACAATGTCAGAGAAGCTAGCCAGGAAGACAACCTTGGTAAGGAAGGTTAAAAAAATCAGCAATAGGACACTGGTGATAAAACACTCAGTCCAAAGACTAAGAAAACACTCTGTGTACACCCTAAATTAAGTGATGAAATGGTTAAGCCCATGGTTCACACTATGTACATCAAGCACTGAAACAGGATCACACAGACTGTTGATGACGCACCTGATTTTGGGGAATGTTTAGGAAATGATGCTTCCATGTGGCAGAAGTGGTAAAACATTTTATACACCAAATTATGAATAACCAAGTGAAATTATTACTAGACAAGGATGAACGAAAGAAAAAACGCATCAACCAGGGTATCAGTTTAGCAAAGTCTGCCTTGCATCTCCACCGAATCCAAGTGTCATCAAGACCCAAAGTATCTAACTGCAGACTGCAAGCAGTAAAATTCTTTCTGTAAAACTAAGTTATATTAGCACTGATGCAAATGCCAAAAAATTTCTCTTTCCTTTTAGTAATAAGGAAAATCTCTGATTTCAGTCTATTTTTCAGTATCTTTAACGAAATCAATGTTCTGTGCATAATTTCCTGTCTGTCCTTTAGTCTTATATAACATCTATGTAAATTTTCATTCCTGCATATGTAAGCTGTATTCTCTTGTTGTAACAATACTTTGAATCTTGCAATTTAAATATGTACTTCTATTGTGTATTGGAGCTTTTCTCCTCGGGCCTCTACTGAAAACGGATATGTATCCAGTTAGACCAGCCCGGTTAACAAATGTAAAATAAATAAATAAATAAATAAACAGTACTAAGAAAAACATTTAATAAGAACAAGAAGTTTTATCATATCATAAATTAGTGTCCTTTATCTCTGCAAATGTACACATACAAACACAGTCTAAGGTACAATTTACAAATGTAGCATTATGTTCAGCACACAGGCTACACAATAAACATGCTATGCATAATTAATTAGGGCAACAAGTGAATGTACAAAAATAAATGACAATTTATTCTTTGTCCACCACCTCAAAGTGGTCGTAAATTTCCCTCATTTTAACACGGATAATAACAAACTGGTTCACAGAACTCAACACCCACTAGAAAAGGCAAACCTTTACAAACATCTGTAATTAGATGTGCTTTCCAGTCTACATAGTGAGCAATTCAGTGCTTTAAGCAAGAGTAAACTACTACAAATCTGTTGTTCCTCAGACTGGATTTCCCTATGTATCATCTGTTCCATGCACCCTTTTGTTTGGACTACAGAAATTATACCTCCCCAAATTTTTTTCCAAGTGTTGACGTTTCACAATTTTGCCTGCCTGAAGAAAGAGTCATCTTCAAAAGTATGCACATTAAATACCTTAAATGTTTTCAGTGTACAGACCATGAATCCGTTTTGCAAACCTGAAAAAAAAAAAAAGCTCAGATGGAATGTACCCAGTTTTTAATTTGCACTTTCTCATGAGAGGACAGTTAATTAATAAATCTATTACAACTCTTTTAAAGACTTTTTATTAGGAATGGGATAACATTATGTTAGACTTGCAGACACAAAGCCAGGTAAGTTGCCATTAACATTAAATGTCCCAGCAAATATTGCAACATTTTAACTCTCTCTCCAGTGTTATTTGGGCAATACAATTATTGGCAAAATCTTCACATAGTAGGTATCCTGCAAAAAAAAGGAATCTCATAGGCAAGCCAAACCAGCCGGAACAGTATCATGTGGAAACACTCAAACCACAGAACACAAAGAAAGAGAGCAATTCTTTTCCACAGGCAGAGTCAAATAACGACAATACACTCCTGCCCAAATTAACAGTGCCACATGGGGCCAGCAGAGGCACTAGTCCACAACAGTGACTAATGCATACAGACCACATGCAGAGTATAAAAAGGACAGTACTACACAGAGAAACTACAGAATTGTGCCATGAAAACAGCACACTAAACAGTGTTACATACAGAAAGCACACACCCCACCCCATCGGAAAAGTATCACAAAGACAGCACAGTTCCCCACCCAGAGAAACAATTTCACAAAGACAAACTCCCCGCCTAGAGGAACAGAGTTGGGCGAAAATGACACACTCTTCCACTTACATGAACAGTACCATGTGAAGACAGCGTACTTCTCAGATCACAGGAGCAATGTCATGTGCCATATTCAAACAGCACGCACTGTGCAAAAGACAGCACAGGGAGACCAGCTCACTTCTCTGACTACAGGAGCACTTCAAGGGAATGACACTGACACACACACACAGTTTTCAACCCAGAAAAATGTTAGCAGACAAGACTACACAAACTAAGCCAATAGAAACATTACCAAAAGTCTGTATGAACTAATCTGCCAAACAGAAACACAATGCTCCTTAACACATTCTAAAGTAGACAAAATGTTACGCCATGTAGGTTGCAAACAAACAGTACCACACAGAGACAATGCATTCCTCAGAGCACAGAAATAAAAACACTTCTAGATATCAAACTCCCTCCAACACAGAAACAGTACAACATGGAGAAAACATACTACTCAAAAATTCAGAAAAATGACATCAGATAAAAAGCACACATTCTTCAGACCATAGGAGAAGTAACACACAGTGAAAGCGTACTGCTCAACTCACAACAGTCTCTTATTGAGACAGCAAGCTCTTCATTCCACAGCAGACACCAAAATGTCTTCAGCATAACGGAAAGAGATTATAGAACTAAAGAAACCGAAGAACAACATCTAATCTTTTCATAACGAAAAAAAAGCAGCATCATAAAGTGCCTGCACGTACAACTCAGCTAGAGTCCAAATGTTTACCCTTTCTTGTAGTCTGCAAGTCCTTCAAATGTAATTTCTTTAAGAGTGCGGTAGAAATTTTTATCTATATTACTTACTTTGCAGCACTGGAGAAGGGGGTGCCCAGCTGAACATCTACAGATGACTGAAGTAACATAAATAAGCCTGTGGTATAGTAGCTTTACTTCAGGGCAAAGAATTTACCTCTCTCCAAAAACAAATACGTATAAAAATACAGTGAAGAGGCATGTAAGGCTGATGTGTTATGCATGCATATGGGAATTCCCACACTTGCACAGTACATCAGTGCAGGAGAGGTAATGGAGAAAAGAGAATTTCCACTGTTTTTTTTTTTTTTTTACTGCTTAAAAAAAATCAGAATTTTATGAGGGACAGTGTAGAAATAAAAGATACATATCTTGCAGAACATACCTGATTTTTCTCGTATTTTGCTCTGTCCTCCTGTCCATGTTAGTAGGAAGTCTGGCTGCTCAATGGTACTTCAGCAGTTGGACTTTTTTTCTACTGGCATATGATTGAGTTTACAATGAGCATTCTGGTTGGGCTGTCCTTTCAATGTACTCTTTTTCTGAGTAATGAGCCATTACTATATAATTTGAGATAAGCGTGACATCCAAAATTACTTTAAAAAACAAGCTGGTGCACCCAAACAATATAATAAATGACTGGTTCTAACTCCAAAATGGGCGTGTGTTCGCTGAAGGTTGGGCGTTGGGCTGGCACCTCGGCACCGTAAAAATCTACTGCCAATCATTAGCGGACCGAAGGTCCACTGTGGTGACCCCTAACCGGGAAAAGCCAAAAGAAGAACTCCATCTCACAGTGCCCTTAAATTTCTGTCAGTTTCAAATACTAGTAATGACTACAAATTCCTTCACAGAACTCCACACTAAGAAGGAAGAGTGAATCTTTTGAACAGCTGTAATCTACTTTTTCAATCTAAACTGTGAATGAGTTACTACCTCTAATACCAACCAGCTGTACACACCTGTATTACAAATTGTCCACGTCTTACTCCAAATTCCATTCACAATTATACACTCATCTTCAGAAAAAAACTGCTAAATGCTTATGTCACAGCTACTATTGGTCACATTACCTAATTCCACCACAGTCTCCCCTGGTCTATATACTTCTACCCAGCACTGCTCACCTACAACTGGCTCAATGCATAACTTACTCAAGAGGATTTATGACTATATTGTATTCAACTGTATATACACTCGTACAATCTTACAATTTTGTTTTGGTTCCTCTCACAGTCTGAATCTCATTGTAATTTTTAAAATGAGATATTCTTTTGTAACATTCTCTTCAGGGCTGAAAGTGCAATTCATCATTTGTGATCAGTGTTTTACCCTGATTAACAAATTCAAATAAACTCCCTTACAGACCAGCCCCCTTCCCAAAGTATTATTTTTATGGACAGCAGAAATGATCTCCCTCCCCACAAAAAGTCTTTCCAATTGCTAACGTATCACATTAAGCTGGAGAAAGACTATTCATCTTCAATAGTATATGCATTAAATACAGTACAAGTTTTTCAAGATTTATTTCAACAGAGACTGTCAAATCAGTTCTGTAATACTGACAAAGTTGCAATTGTTTAAAATTTCTAAAAGAGGCCTATTATATTTGTGTAATCACTGAGGGCTACTGAGTCATAGACAGCATCAGACAGAAGCTTTGCATAATACCTGTTTATTTAGGAAACACTGATACATACGCTTGGTAAAACTGCAGGCATATAGAACTTTAACTAATGACAGATCATAGTGAATTACTAGGCTATGAAACTGCCTTAAGGACTAAGCCACAATGTAAAATATTACATAAAGCATTCCTTATATGTGCAGACAATGACCTGAAACTTTGTGAAAAGTGTTAAACAGCTTACAGAAAATCAGTCTAGAATGGGGCTCCTTGATTCTACTATTGTTACTGTACTGGGAAGGGAAATCACCTCTCTGATTACGTTAAGGGATCTCAGGCCCAACCACCATACCTATCAACCTGTTAGAGCAAGAAATTTGGACAAAGCCTTAAATAAAAGTGGGACAATTTCATAATATTGCTCTTACAGACTTAGAAAGTTGTTAGAATAACAGGTTTTTGTATTAGTGTGAATTTTCTGGAGTATGAAGTCTGAAACTCAAATGTCTATTATTTTCTAACTTCAGTCTTTAATGATTTCCCCGTAATTTCCTAGAAAACCAGAATTTTATGAAAGAGAGACCAAAAATGTGAAGCAAAAATCTGGACAGTCTGCAATAATCTGTACAGTTGAGAGGAATGCCAACCACCCAAGTGTTGGGTAGTGGTGTCTTCATCTACCCTGCTGGCTGCTTCTCTGAGTACTAAAAATAGCTCTAACTAGATTGTTTGAATTCATTTTCAGTGAAATTCAGCTGCAGAGCTGACTCATTCTGTGGTTCCCAGCTGGCTCAATCATTTTAGCTTTCCTGTACTTAGCCACTCCCAGCTGGGCTGGTAGTGCTCCACCTGTTGCTATAGTTTCTCATTTGTCATCTGCAATGTCCTGGCACACAAACAATTATTGTGCAAGTGGGATATGAACAAGAAACATTTATAAAACAACCTTAAGTATTTCACATCCTTCTCACAACTGCTGTTTTTATGAGACTGTGCTTTTTTATAACCTCTCTGTCCTACTGTTCCACATCATCTGTGCACTTGCATTCATGTGACAGGAAGAGCATAATGAACTACCTGATGGTTGACAAGCTGCAGTGAAGAGGTTTTTGTTACAAAAAACAGTACTTCTGCATTGCAAAAGCACTAAAATAGTACTTGTGTTACCAAACCATAATCTGGGAAGGGAGTATTGAGAGGAAAGTTACAGATTCAGTGATCACTTGTACTATGCCTAAGCAGTCTTATACCTTATTCAGTTTTTAGGCATATAGTATTGTCACAGCTGGAAGAAAGGAATTGTTAAAAATTGAGGCATTTCAGCTCAACAGCCTTACTTTTAAAATGAACAACAACAACAAAAAAAACATTCACAAAATCAGATGCGGCAAAAATCAGGGTGTTTACAATACTTAAGATTTCTGTCACACCACTCCACTGTTGGGGGGGGGTTGGATCCCTCTGGTTAAAGGCTTGTCCAAAAAAAAAAAAAAAAAAAAAAAAAAAAAGGAGCTTGATAGCCACTGTAACTAACTGTCCATGCATACTGTATTGGGCCTTGAACGTACAGCATGGATCAAGACTGAAAAAGGTCTAGAATGATCACTTAATGTACCCATTATTCAGCAGTATAAATAACAGTTTGCAGATGGTTTGTTTAGCAATTACTCCCAATGGATCTTTGGAAATGGTTTACCTATACTAATTAGAGGCAGCTGTCCCAATATGAATGAGGAAACTGCAAAGCAAGCTGCATCTAAAACAAATCAACATTCAGCAGCGGGACCTGATGGTCTTAATGGATATTTCTAAAAAAAATCATGTTAAATGTTGATTCTATGTTCATCTTATTTATTCCAAAAATCATTCAAGGACGCATCTGTTCCTGAACTGTGGAAGGATGCTGCAGATCAATGTCTGTGTATATGCATCTTTAAAGGGACAATCCCAGTGTTTAAAATTAGGGTCTGTTAAGCTGACAGAAGTCGTGCCCACTTCAACATGTCACTTTCATTCTGACCCACATTCTCATTTTACTTTTGAATACACTGTAAATCCAGAGTTCCAGTCTTACTTCCGCTACCAGTATAATCTAATCTTTGGATGTGTGTTCCTCTCTGACTTGCATTGGAATGGGAACTATGCTCCCAGCTTCTGGCTCATATTTAAAATAAAGAAAGCTAAGCCAGGGAAAAGAGACATCAGTGTATACTAATTTTTAAATTTTGCATCACAGATATAGCAGCAGCCCGCTCATAAAAAACAGTACATTTGTCTAGTAGTACTCCGAAATCAGCACATCTCAAACTAGAAGCTGATAAAGGAACAGAAGAGCGCATCTACTAATACTCCAACCTTCTGTCACACACTTGTTTTCTATGGAATTACTAGCAGGTCAGGAAATCAGCACACCAGGCTAGTATTCAAAAATCAGAATACTGTAAAACATGAAAGAAAGAGAAAGTACAGTTTTGTACCTACCATAAATGTAGATGTTAGAGTGTATACCCTGCTGTAGTCATCACACTTGGGTTATCCTGTCTTCAGGCGGTCCCGCAGTCGGCCTGATTTCCAAAGTCTTGGTCCGGCGTCGGTTGCTGTAGCTTCTTCCCTGACGTCAGTGCGCCAGGGGTATATAGGAGGCATCAGATTCCATTTTCTTCAGTTTTTCTTGCCCCAGATGTCAGGTGCCCCCCCCCCCCCCTGAAATGGTGGTCATAAAAGTTTAGCACAAACAAAACATCCCTCCAGCTATAAGCAAATACACCACAAAGGTAGTATCAGAGTTTAAGGCATTGAAAGGTTTTAGTTAGTTAGGTCAGATGGGGATGGCGGGAGGGTAACCTGGACTGCAGCAGGGTATACACTCGAACATCTACATTTATGGTAGGTACAAAACTGTACTATGTTCATCGTGTTACCCTGCTGCAGTCATCACACTTGGGTAGAATCCCAAAGCTAAGGATGGGAGGTGGAGTCAAACAGGGTTAGAGGAGGCTAGAAGGCCCTGCAGAACTGCAGTGGCGAAGCCAGCTGTAGTCTTAGAGTAAAGTGGTAAGTGAGTGTTTGGTGAAGGTGTGTACTGAACTCCAAGTTGCAGCTTCTAAAATATCCTTGATTGGCACCCCCCTGAGGAAGGCTGTAGATGTAGCTGCTGCCCTGGTAGAGTGGGGCCTTATGCTAGCAGGAACTGATTTTCCATGGTGGGTGTAGCAAAAACGAATACAATGTCCTATCCATTTGGAAATTGTCTGTTTTGATATAGCCTTTCCTTGTGAAACTGCAGCATAGGATACAAAGAGCTGGTCAGATTTTCTGAAAACCTTAGTTTTATCCAAGTAGTAACGTAGTTGCCTGTGAATGTCCAAGGAGTGCAGGAGTCTTTCTCCTTTGTTCTGTGGATTTGGAAAAAAGGTGGGTAAATGGATGGTTTGATTTAGAACCACACTGGATACCACCTTAGGCATAAAGGAGGGGTTAGTTCGTAGAGAAACTCTGTCTTGATGAAAAATGAGGAAAGGCTCTAATGCCATTAGTGCCTGAAGCTCTGAGACTCTTCTGGCTGAAGTTATTGCTAGCAGCAGGGCAGGCTTCCATGATATAAACTGCAAGTCAGCTGAGAAAGCTGGTTCAAAAGGAGGTAGCGTAAGTTTTTTCAGAACAAAATTGAGGTCCCAGGTTGGTGTAGGTGCTCTCCTTGGGGGCCTAATGTTTTTGGCCCCTCTGAGAAACTGCCTTAGAAGCGGATGTGAAAATAAGGGAGGATCCGTTTTGTAGTGGGCTGAAACAGCTGAGGCGTGGATTTTAATAGATGAAAAAGAAAGTCCTTTGTGCAACATCTCAGTTAAGTACTGTAGAATCTGAGGAATGTGTGGCTGAAGGGTATCTTGGCCTTTAGCATGGTTCCAGGCACAAAACCTTTTCCATTTGTCCGAGTAGGCCTTCCTGGTACTGGGCCTCCTGGCTTCCAGAATAACATCCATAACAGCTTAAGGAAGAGGAGCTGGCTGGTTGCTTAGGTGATTTGCCATGCAGCCAAATTTAAGGTTTGAGCTGGCTGTGTAGAATCTGACTGTCTTGCTGTGTGAGCAAATGAGTAATTTATGGTAAAATCCAAGGTGGGCCCTGGGTCATATTCCATAGTAGTGGGTAGCAGTGCTGGCGTGGCCAGTCTGGGGCTATAAGTATCATTCTGGGTCTCTCCATCCTGACTTTCAGCAGCACCTTTGTGAGAAGGGGCAATGGAGGGAAGGCATATACTGTCAGGTTTTTCCAACTGAATGAGAGTGCGTCCACTTTCCAAGCTTGATGGTGAAATGTCCTTGTGCAAAATTTTGTTAGCTGATAGTTTTGGGGGCTGGCAAACAGGTCTATGTCTGGGTGCCCCCATTTTTGAGTTATTGCAAATACTTTTGGATCCAGTTTCCACTCGTGGGGATCCATGATGTTTCTGCTTAGGTCGTCAGCCAATGTGTTCTTTTTTCCCGGCAGGAATTGAGCTTGTAGCTGAACTTGGTAAGCCAGTGCTGTGTTCCACAAGGTCATTGCTTGCCTGCTTAGAGGGTAGGAGTGTGTACCCCCTTGTTTGTTTATGTACCACATTACTGTGGTGTTGTCCGTCCTTATTGTAAGCTGTCCTGGATGTAGGAGGTCCTTGAAGGCTGCTAACATTTCTTTTTGATTGATGTGCAGATTCCTTTGATCTGCAGTCCATATGCCTTGAACGCACCGTCCTTCCATGTGTGCCCCCCAGGCATAGTCTGATGCATCTGTTGTCATAATTTGCCTGGCTGGGGGCAAGGTGAAATGCTGACCCTTGTTGAGGTGACATGCCTGTGACCACCACAGAAACTCTTGTTGAAGGCTATCATTGTGTCCAAGCTGTGGCTGTGTTGAGTCCATACGCTTTTTAGGTACCACTGTAATTTCCTCATATGCAGTTTTGCAAATGGTATTAGTAGTATGCAAGATGCCATGAAGCCCAAGGCCTGCAGAATTTTTCTTGCAGGGAGTTGGGTCTTTGTTGCCATTGTTTTGAAGTATTGAGTCAGTTGTAGTTGTTTGTCTGGCATCATATAAGCCATCTGGGCCGTTGTATTCAAGCTGGCATCCAGGAATGTCATATTTTGTGAGGGTACTAGTTTTGATTTCTTTTCGTTTACTGTGTATCCTAGGCAACTTAGAAGGTGTTTTACAAAAGCCAGATGTTGTAAGAGGATGTCCTTGCTTTCTGCTTGGATGAGGCAGTCGTCCAGGTATGGGTATATTTGAACTCCTCTTTGTCTGCATTATACAATTACTGGTGCCAGGCATTTTGTGAAGACCCTGGGCACAGTGGATAAGCCAAAGGGCAGTTCAGAGAATTGGTAATGGGTTGAACCTGCAATGAAACAGAGGTATCTTCTGCAATTTTGTCTGATAGGGACATGCAGGTATGCCTCCTTGAGGTCCAACGTTACTAGCCATGCTTTCTTGCCCAACATGGGAAGAAGCTGCTGTAGTGTTAGCATCTTGAACTTGGGTACTTGTAAGAAGGTGTTTAGAATTGAAAGGTCCAGAATGGGTCTCCAAGCATTGTCCTTTCTGGGGACTAGAAAGAGCCTTGAGTAAAATCCTTGGCCTTGCTCCCGTGTAGGTACCAGTTGAATGGCTCTCATGTCCATGAGAGCTGTAATTTGTTTTTGTGCCTCTGCCCATTGATTTTGTGGCAGGTTTGGCATTCCTCTTATCGTTGGCAAGGTGTGGAAATGGAATCTGTATCCTTGTGAAATAATGTCTAGGACCCATTTGTCCTTTGTGACGATGCGCCAGTTGTCTATAAAAAGTGCTAATTTTCCTCCCAAGGGAGCTGCCAAGAGAGTTTGGCTTGGCAATTTGAGGTTTAAGTCATTGTGTTTGCCTTCTAGTAGTTTGGGACCTGTCTTCTCCTCCCCTTCTGTGTTGCACAGCCCCATTGTCAAGGTCTGTAATGGGTTTGTGCTTGTCCTCTGCCTCTTGGGCACCTGTATTTACCCCTCTGTGGTCTGTCAGTAGCTGGAAAAGACCAATTTTTGGTTGGCCAATTTTTGCTGAAGCGAGGGGGCTGAACCTGTAAGAAATCTTTGACCGTCTGCATAGATTTTGCCTTATCCTCTTTAAAACTTCTTATGCTTTAACACCAAATAGGACATCCTGCTGTAAGGAAGCATCTAGTAACTTTGCTTTAACATGATCAGGCAGAGTTTGTTCCTTTAACCAAGCATGCCTACATATAACAGACCCAGTAACAGCTGCTCTACAGGAAGCTTCCAAGGAATCAAATCCACATTGTAAATTATGTTTGACCACCTGTTCAGCTGCATGCAACAGATTCTGCATTTCCTTCAATTCAGACTGTTGAGGATGTGTGCTCATCTTTTGTTTTATTTGAGACATTAGGAACTGCTGGTATTTAAGCATGTGAAATTGACAATTTAGTGCTCTCGTAGAGTGGCTGAGGTGTAAACCTTTTTCCCCCACCTGTCTAGTGCTCTGGAGTCCCTTTCAGAGGGTACCGGATTTTTAGCCATAGCAGCCTTAGCCCCTTTGGGACCCTGGGAGATGGTCTCTGGGTCAGCAACAGGGCTTCTGTAAAGGAATTTGTGGGAGTCAGGCACTCTATAATATCTATCTGGTTTGGCTGGAGCAGGAGGCAGAGAATTTGGATTTAGACTAGATTCTAAGTAAACATCATCCACAATGTCTAAAACTGGGGGGATAGCCAGTGGTCTGTGCTGGGGGAGTAAAAAAACTCTCTGAGCCTTTTCTTTGAGTCGGAGTAGTCCTGACCTTCCCAGTGGAAATGTTCTCTCATGGTATGGTAAGGTTTCCCCAAAGGAGTAGTCTTCAGGGGGAGAAGCTGAGGGGATGGAATCCTCAGCATCAGAATCTTCATAAGGGGGAAAGGAGTAATCTTGTTCCTCAGAGGAGCCTGAGGAAATAAGACAGTTGATCAGAGGAGGCATAATCTTCCTCTTGTCCAGGCCTTTTGTCATGTGGGGGTTGGGAATCCCTGATTAAAGTAATCAAATCTTCAACCATTTTAAGCATCTGTTTCTTAGGCATGGGGCCTTGAACTGGAGACTAAAGTGCAGTCTTTTTTGGTTTAAGAGGAGTCTTAAGCTTAGGATACAGTTTTATGGTGAGCGTCGTCGGTCTGAAGACACCTTCAGAAACCGAAGGTGTTTCTGCAGCACCGCCTTCTCCTTCTGCAATGTTGTCGGTAGGGTCTAAAGAAAATGGCTGCATCAGCCTAGAACTCCGTCAGAGAATCCGAAGCAGTCTGAGGTACTAATTCTGCGGTAGCCAGGGGCTGCGTAGGCGCCTCACTGAAAACCGGTGAACCGGCAACCGGCCCAGCCGAGGCCTCGGAGTCCGGCTTGGATCTAGGCTGCCTGTCCTTATCTTTGCATTTTTTGTGCACGCCGGTAGTCGTTTGCTCCGACGGCATAGTGTAATTAAATTTTCTACCGAAGTAGTGTTGTGCGAAATCAAAGCGTCGTTTTATAGTTCGCTTATTGAACCTTGCACAAAAGCGACAACCAGTGACGTTGTGGTCTGGGCCTAGGCAAGGTATACAACAAGAGTGAAAATCCTTATGAGGTATTTGCTTCCCACAAGAAATACAATTGTTAACTTTTTCTGACATCGGTCTGAGGCAAGAAAAGTTTCCCCAATGGGGTACTTAGCTTTATAGAAGACTTCAGATCTGAATTTCAACTTCAAAACTCTCATGAGTCGGCCGACCGGCACTTGCAAACTGCTTCTGCTTTGGGCACCGCGCAGCAAGAAAGACTGAAGAAAATGGCGTCGGATGCCTCCTATATACCCCTGGTGCACTGACTTCAGGGAAGAAGTGACAGCAACCGACATCGAACCAAGACTTTGGAATTCAGGCCAACTGCGGGACCGCCTGATGACAGGATAACCCAAGTGTGATGACTGCAGCAGGGTAACACGATGAACAATCATGGTTTCCACTATTGTTTTCCTGGCTCAGATGCTTTCTACAGCCATGTCATAAAATTGTTGTAGTTAGTCAGGACTCAGAATTAATGCAGAATAAAATATGAAATGAAAGAAACAAACTTTGTTTACTAATCTTTTAAAAGCCTTGTATTACTGATGTGCTTTCTGGAGTAGCAGTAGCAGTCAGGTCACAAAATGCCTGAGAGGCTACTTTTCTCAATGGGTAAAATGCACAGATTAAACTACTGAGTGGCTCACAAGGAGAGCTGTTGTCAGTACAACAGCAATTTCAGCTGAAATTTGGCTAACACCTTTGAAACTTCCTTCAGGCACTCTTCCCCCTCACCTCTCAGCCAAAGGTGTGCATGCTCAGAAAGGCAAACCTGAAATGTAAACAAAGACTGAATAAAAAAAAAAAAAAAAACAATCCTGGGGACTGTCCCTTTAAGAAGCTATCACAGGGCTTGCACAAATGTATAAATACTAAGCACGTGCGAGCCTGACTGCCATTTTGTAGTAAACTGTTGAGATGTATGCATGTATGGTCTTGTCTGTTAATCAGTTCATTTATATTTTGTAAAGCTGATATCCATCCTGATGTGTTTCTATGCATTAAAGTACCTAAACAAACTACCCCACCTGCTTGTCGTGTATGTTAGAGAGGGACGAGCGACAGGTGCTATAATATTTCCTATTTTGAAAAGCAAACCAGGATATATGGTACAGAACTATCAACCAATTTGTTTGACTTGCATATTGGGTAAGTGCTGCGAGAGGACACTGGCCTTCCCGTTAGCAAGTTCAGAACTTTACCTCTGATATATATCAACCTGGATTCCTTTTAGGAAGATCAAGTGTTAATAATTTGATAAGTTTTATGAGTAGATTGTTGGCTCATTGTGTAACTCACTAATCCCTGACGTTATTGTTTTTGTATCTGGCCAAGGCTTTTGATTCTACCCCCCATGAAACACTTATAAGGACTTTAATGAGGACCAATTGCTCTGGCTATATAGCTAAATGGGTGTTTTAAATGGCTACGGCATAGAAACTACAGAGTGAGAATTAAAAACTCTGAGTTGCCTCAGAGTTCAGTCTTGGGGCTAATATTATTTAGTCTAGTGATGCCAGAATCTCCAAACTCTAACTCTGTGCGGTTAAGCAAGTTCACCAATGACATTAAGATAGCACGAGCAACTAGTGACTGGTATTTGTTGCAGTCTTACTCTGACAAACTATACAGATGGATAACAGCCAGAGGTATGAGATTTAACAAAGGTAAATGTAGCATTTTACATTTTAGGTGTAATAATAAATATCCTTACATCCTGGATAATCAAACCTGTGTTTGCTTCTTCTGAGGTAATTCTGAAGTTAATGAGACAAACATTTGGAATTTTTACAGTATTTTGAGGAATGTCCTTCAATGTTTCTCAAGCAGAGATGGTAGGCTATTATTAAAGATCTAAAGTATTTGTGCTTTAAATGTTTTGCAACTGAAGAAGTTGGAACGGATTCAGAAAAACCTCATAAGACAGACAGATGTTGTCAAAACTTATCGTATGAAGATAGACTGTTATGTTTGTCTTTGTATTCTTTGGATTACCGTTTTCTAAGAGGTGACATTATTATGATATATAGATGCCTTAAGGACAAGTTATTGGCTGTTACATTAGATATTGAGTCATTGATCATGGTATTGGTACAATGAAGAAAACATATAAGTAAGACTTATTTTCAATTTGAAGATAAAAACATCTTTCATATTACAGCAGGAAGGATGTGGAATTCATTACCCAGATATGCAAGATTGGTAAATGACTTATCAACATAAACGGGCATTAGGTAACTGGTTTTCTAAAATTCTATATTCTCTAGTGACGTCTATTATGCAAACTTTACATTGGCCAATGCAGGTCCTATGTTTGTTAGTTTATTCATTGAACCATTAATTATTACCACTAGTTTGTAAGTAGTTCTAGCTTCTTGTTTTCATGCATAAAAGAAATCAGAGTGAAATGTCTTCAGAACTAGTTAGATATTAACTATATGGATTCATCAATGATGTGAAAATGATGTGGCTGGGAAAAATTTCCATTCACGTTCATCAGAAAAACAGGGTAGAACTGAACATGAGCCATAAAATGAGATGTGGAACTGAACACTTAAAACAAGCCTGGAAACAGAATGCTAAATATTTCAAAAGAAAATAAATTTGAGGGACTGGGGACAAACAATAGCAACAAATTGAGCAAACTCAGTTTCTTATATCACTCTAACACTCAGCTTCAACACAAAATGGATTATAAGAAATGTACGTTAGGAACTGGATGACAGAAGAATGCTGTAGGCAATATAGCCCTAGGAGATGCATATGTTTGATTATCTGGATTAAATAGTGCTAGCATGGATAGTTATGCTTTATGTTATCTATAGCACTCTTTGCAAGCATGCTTGGTCAATCACTGAAGACAGAACATGCAACACCACCACCAGAATTAAAGAAACTTACCAATAGTATGACCCTCTGAATTAGTTATATTAGCAATGAAGCCACCTCAGGCCCATGGAACATGTGTTAGGAGGTGACTTGCAAGGCAAAAAAATCATTGGTGAGTTACTCAGTCAGTCATCTAGGCTTTAGAAAGTCATGCTTCAGTGAGGTTAACTATATCCCCAATACAGTGTAGTAGTAGTGGTGGTCAGTTAATTAAGTACCAGTTTGGTTTGGCAAAGGTCTGAGAGAGAAATAGACTGTTTTAGCACATACTTACAAAGTGAAATGAAGCGTGATACATTAGCATACCTCATGGTAACCATGCCTGGCACACTACTCTCTCTACAGCTTGTAACAAAATACACAGTGCTTCTGTCATCACCAGCACACATACAAAAGACTACATTTCCTAACAAGTCCACCACCACAGGTCTTCAGGCTGTTCAAAAGGATGCCTCATCACTCAAAATTGCACTTGTTCTTTCTCCCCTTCCATTCATTGACTTTGGAAATGATGCATTACTGCTTATGGTCTCCCAAAATTCATTAGCTGGCATTTTTTTTTTTTTTTTTTGGAGTGTCCGGTAGTGGGTAGCTTTGGCTTTTTTAGTACGAATTCTAACCTTTTTATCTGAAGTTTCTTTTACTTGCTGTATTTATGTTCAGCTGGCAGATTGATTTTCCAGTCTCCTCAGGTTTGATCCCTATCTCTGATTTGCTGAGAGAGCTGTTAGGCTAGCCACATGACTTTGTGCCTTGTAGACATTTGTTTTTAATCGGGCAAAATTCTTCCTGTATTGAAACGAGTGAGTTGAGGAATATCATTAGTCCCACTTCTGGAGTATTTGCTTCATAAGGGGAGGACAAGTTAATTTAGAGTCTGGAAGAATATGTTACATTCCTAGTAGTGATATATTTGGAGAGGAATTGGTATTTTGAATGACCATGTAAATACTACTGAGTTATGGTCACTGAGGGAGCTGGGCAGTTTACTGGCAAATTGTTTGTTTTTTGTGGGTATATTTGCCCTTGTATTATTCTGACTTGTATTAGTTCACATATCAATGTGTGCTTGTTTAACTTTGTGGTCCAAAGAAATTGAGGTTACAGTCCCCCTAAAACAACTAAATTGCCTTGAGTTACACCTCACCTACTCTCAGCTAATTGAATCTAACAGCACAGTACACAATCCACAACTATGACCCAGACAGGAATCACTTAGCATTATGCACAATCAAGACAATTACATTCACAAGACAAGCAAGCCCATAATGCTCTCAAGTCCAGTAACTCAGCTAAAGATGCCCTAATACTCATATTATGTCACTAAAATATGGAACTCACTCCTACTCTCACTGAGGTTAACAATATCCTCCTCACCTTCAAAACCGATCTTAAGATCGGTGCCTATGATCTTGCTCAACCTCTGGATGATCTCCCACAACCTAAATATCATTTCTAACAGATATATGTTAACTAAACGGACATAAATGTTTTCAAACTCATACAGTTCTACTAAGCTACGTGTAAATATAAGTACCCATATCCAGTCCACAATATCTGTGTACAAGGCTACTTTGCTCACTAATTTAACAACTTTTTTCACTCCCCAGTCACTATCATTATGTTAGCACTCGTTTAACCTAACGAACCTTTTCCTTATCGTAATACTCATTTCCTACTTTTTGCTCTTAGTTTTTTATCTCATTCTAAGATTCAACATGACGACTAAATCTTACTCTTCATCGGTGCTATACTGTACCCTCCTAACACTTCCCTAACAAGTTATACAACCTACTAATTGACTCAGCTTTCATACATTCAGTCCCCCTCCACCTGAATAATTCTTGGCTTTTCATTCCATTACTAACTCTTGTGCGATTTTTTTTTTAATGCTTACTATATGTAGATATTCAATGTCTTGATTCTGTACAATTCTGCATATGTATAACCACTGTATCTATCCATTCAATGCCTTTCACTATGGATTTTATTATATTTGCAGAGCTTTTCTCCCCAAGCCTGCTCTGAAAAGTTTTTTCTCCTGTCCAGTCAGATGATCTCAGTTATTTAAAAAAAAAAAAAAAAAAAGCTAGCTAATTAGTTAATAAAATAAAGAGCTTGCTTTTCTTGATTAGAGTATGGAATCCCAGACAGATTCTACTTTTGTAACAGAAGAGGGAGTATATAGACTGTGGCAATATATAAATGGATGGCTGCAGACACAGTTAATATTCAGTTTCAGTCAGCATCTTTGGTCGATTTATTTTTGGTTATTAGGGTTACTGAGGCTGTGTTGTTATTAACTAGTCTCATAACAACAACCTCCTTGCCTCTTTCTGGGTTATTTGTCATTGAAGATAATACATATTTGACAGACAGTGGGAGAGATCCATGCATCCTCTTTTAGCCACGGCTCTATTATGCTCACTAACATGAGATTGTTTTGATCGAGTCATACTTCAGCTGTGCCAGTTTGTTTTTAATGTTACACAGGTTTAGATTACCGATTTTCAGGCTGAATGAGTTGTATGTCCGTGGCTAGTAACAGTCTTACCTGTACCAGTATGGGGCAATGGATGCTAAATTTCACGCTGGGGGTTCAAGACAGAAGAAAAACAGGTCGACAGGGTGAGTTTGTAAGCAGTTCTACAGTGGATACAAAGAACTGGCCCCAGCAAATTTGACAAGGAAATTACTTTTTAGGTACAAATAATGTTCGTTAGGGTCAGGAAATTTGCTATTTTGCTCTGTTGTAGACTTCAAAATGAGATATTCCATTTGAAGAAGCAATGAAAGGTCACAGACATAGGAATCATTTAATATCCATCAAATAAAGTATATTGTTCTCCTGCCAGCAAACTGAGTTGCTATTCAATTTCATTTGGCCAGATAATGTAAAACAGGAGCTGCACATTTCAGCCCAAAGCTGATAATTTCAAAGCGCAGAATGCACTCTGTCTATTAAAGACTGCAGTGGGAGTACATTTCACCTAATGCCACATAGCTGATAATGTCAAAGCGCAGAATGCACTCTGTTCATTGAGAACTGCAATGGGGCAGGGGAAGGATTTCATTCATCCTTGAAATGAGCAAGCTTGAGATTATTACACAAAGGACGCACGGTGCAGAGTTTATTTCCTTCATGGAAACTCTTACCGAGGACTTTGCCCTCAATCATATTGTTGAATTATGCTTTGAACTGCTATCTTCAATCTGAAACCAAAATTTACTAATCAGATTTAAATGTCCTAACCCCCAACAAAGTTCTCCCCTACGGTCCTTTCACAGTGCTACACTTTATACCTTCTTTCATGTTTGTCAGTCTTACAGTGCATATATGCTAAATTGCCCCAATGTACATTTATCACCCAATCTTTTCTTCTCATCAGTTTGGTAACACTATGAAGCATTTTTTTAATGAGCTTGCATTCCTTTGATTTGTTACTGGTGCTGAAAATGGTGAAATGACTTTGGTTAAATTTTAACAAGGCCCTGTATAACAGAACGATTACCTGAGACGTTGTTGACTCCATTCCTCTCCCTGCACATCTCACCATCTTGGTAGCCTTTGTTACTACCCTTTTACAATGCACTGCAATATTCTACCCAGAGGTGAGCATAATTCAACAAGACTTTTTTCCTCATTCATCCTAGGCCCAAACCTTCCAAGCATGCATGCTTTCCCAGAATCATTGCCAAGGTATCAAACCATGTCAGTTTTTTTGTATAAAGTCTCAAGTACCTATCTTTTCACCTTGCAAACTTCCCCACCATAGCAGAACCTGCTATAAAATGTTTTTCATATTTAATTGAGATGTTAATCTGACACTCAACTGTGAATGATCTGATTTTATTATAAACCTTTAGCGATAACAGATGCTGCCACTACAGGTTTGAATCAGGCCAGGGAATACATGCTACATTAAGGCAGTATTTCTTGTACATGCTCTGCATTCACTGCTGCGCTGCTGTTGTCCTTTCTCTCACATCCATTAATTCTCATAACTCTCAATCATATAAATGGCCTTCTACAAATATAAAAACACAAAATGAAGCACTTCCTAACTGTACAGGATACCTACAAATATTTAGTCCATATGAACAGTGATAAGAATATTCTTGATCTGTGTTCTTTAATTTGATTAAAAAGGCTGTACTATGAACATATGCAAAATTGTGACGGTTCAGTTGTTACAGTTCCACCTCCCTGCAATTAGTAAGGGTTATATCTGCTTTCCACAGGAAGCAGGCCCAATACTTAAAATATCATCTAGTCAGAACTGGTTAGTAAAGTCTGGCTCCAGAGTCAGGAAAAAAAACTCAATACCGTGCTTCTAGCATTCCCAGTATCTCAGTGGGAATATCTATGAAGGAATACATCCCAAGCTTGTTAGCAGATTTGCCCTTTCTTGTCAATACTATTCTGACTTCTATCAGAAGAAATCAATATCACTGTCTTGAGAGAGTTGACCTAATTTTTCTTACTGAGCATCTTAGCATATGCAACATTATGCATGTGAAAGTGAAGGTCTGCAAATATGTACAAAACTGTTATACAGCCACAGGAGTTTTTTTTGTTTTGTTTTTGTTTTTAACAGAAGCAATGTTGTCAATGCATTGTCAGTGGCATAACAGACATCAAACTCACTTTGGTGCATGAGGCTGTGGGTTCTATTCCTGCACCAGGTAGACTGTCGTAGACTGACGACACTTCAGTGCAGCACAAGGGGGAATGCTGTACTTCCGAGTGTGTCATTCTTCAGATAAGTTAAACAAAGACCCCATTTGCTTGAGGTGGTGGTAGCTCTGGTGGATGTAAAAGATCCCATGGCACCTATCGAAAAGAGTAGTGGAAGTTCCCCAATGGCCTGGTTATATTTCCCTTATTAATGTAAGTACCACCTCGGGTCTTCCCTGGAAAGGGGCTACTAATGTAATGAGACTAACCCAGTCAACAAAGTATGGACAGACAGATAAATATTGAAATGACCACAGCACTAATCTCTGACCAAGCAGACAAATGTGAACAGCATACCTTACCATGCCAAAATTCTAACTACGTAGTGGTTTGCTCTTTAAACTAAATTGTCCCACATTTGGGTTACATTTTCTCTTCCCTATGTCACAGTAAAGCTAGAAACCTTGTGCAACAGGCATTGCCGAGGATTCAGTGCACAATACCAGGACTATCAGTTATATCCCAGGAAGCATTACCACTATGAATAGTTATGATGCAGCCTTTTCAAATAAACCTTTAAAACCTAGAAATTTACATACCTAAGTGTGCATTACAGTTTTCCAGCTATCCCTGCAACTTTTCTCAAGTATCTTTGGGTTTAAAATGCTAAAGTTTTAAGTTTCCTTATAAAATGCAAAATAATCACAAATTGCTTTACTATTACATGCCCCCACCCCCTAGCATGCCAAACTTGTTTTCTTAACAACTGTGATCACAATTAAAATAAAAACAGCTATGTGAAATTATTGAAGAATGTTGGTGTCAGCAATGAAAGCTTTGTGGCAGGCAAAAAACATTAACAGGAAGCAGGCAGACATAAAATGTCTGAGGCAGAAGAATGGAATGCGGGGGTTGGGAAGGATGAGGTTACCAAGGGCAACATAGGGAGGTCAAGTACAGCAGAACGCCAAGAAACAAAATGAAAACAGAACCTTCAAAAAAGGTGAGTGGTTCAGGAGAAACCATTAGAAAATAAAACAAAAGTGGCAGATATAAAAGATTTAATTTGCAATTGATTAAAGAATAATTTGAAAGCGGAAAACAGGTTAATACTTGTTAGCACCAGCTGCTTCACTATTTACCCTCTGATCATATAGATTTGTGACTTTGTGTTTTCTTCCCAGTTTAAGTGCCTCTTAAACTCTAAACTTCTACATCAGAACTGCATGTACACGCAGTGCCTTTTGTTTTACTGATTTGGATGCAGGCCTACATAGTTTTACTTATTTATTTATTTTTTATGAACATCTACATCAGAAACAATGTATTTCACTGTGAATATGTAGGAAGATTCTTTCCAGTACCAATTGCTAATATACTCATAAACCTGCCCTATGCATGCTTAAACCTCCCATCACGTTTGGTCTCTTAACACTTCCATTTACAGACTCATGAATACCAAAACCAGGGTCTATATTAGATCACCGAATGCTTAGGTAAGCGAATGTGATTAATCGACCCCATGTAAATGAAAGCTTACAAAACCAAACTGTCAGAACAGCGATTTTTTTCCAAGGGAAAAAATCGCTGCTCCAACACAAAAAAGAAAAAAAAAAAAAAAAAGAAAGAAAGAAAACACTTTAAAATTTAACATTAAGTGGGGGGCTTCACCTCCCCACACCCCCTACTTAAATATACTGACTCCAAAACCACACTACAGTGCAGAAAACGGCAACTATCGAAGCGGCCAAGCAAATTCTTTCCCAGGGAAAGAATTCGCTTACATGCCGCTTCGATATTTTGCTGTTTCAGTGTTTTCGGTTCGACCAAGATGCATTCGGAAACGTGCGTCTTCGGTCTGCTGATAGGAACCCCCAAAACCAGCGTTAAAAAACAATAAATAAATAATCAAACTTTCTTCCAGCTTCATTAGGTCATCTGCAAAATATTCTTTACATCACAGTATAGTCTACTGAAACCCCTGGCAAAAAAAAAACTCTTTAAAGGTATTCCAAAGCATTTCAACTTTTACAGTATTTCCTTACACTGCACTTTATTTTTCAGAGCTGTGGAATTTATAACTACAGTTTCTCCACTTCTGCTAGGGAATGTGACCAATATATTTACAAGACTTGTTAATCTTACCGTTAAATCGCCTATACTCAGCAAACTTTATCCCACTAAAACCATATTCCTTACCAGAAAACAAACTCCCTTGGCTCCTTACCACCCACTATGTCTTTAGACATTGTGGACTCTAACTCTTATTAGGAATGGTCTGCAACCGATTGGTTGGAGGCAGTTTCCATGCTTCTCTCACTATAACAAACTAATACCTGCTATACATACTTCTCAACTGCCAAGACTTTTGCCTCATATTTTTGGTCTGTTCCTCATAAAATCAGTGATTTGTTGGCAAATCACTGTGATGTGCCGAGGAGTGAAGTCACTAAATGACATACATTTGAGTTTCAGGCTTCATAGCCTTCATAAAAACATATTCCACGACCAATCCTGTTATTCTAGTAACTTTTTAAGTTTATAAGAGCAACATTTAAAATCTTTTCCTATTTTAGGCCTTTGTCCTCCCATTATGTCAAGCTTCGTTCAGATTTTTTGTGCTTAGGGGTTGACAGGTATGCTCCTGTACATATTACCACCACTTCTTTCAGCTTTTCCCGGTTAGGGGTCGGCACAGCGGATCACCTGTCCGCTCATGATTGGCAGTGGAGTTTTACAGTGTCAAGTTGCCAACCCGGCACCCAACCTTCCACAGAAGGCACACACATGCATGCACTCATGCCTACGGCCAATTTAGAGTGTCCAATCCACCTACAGCATGTCTTTGGGATGTGGGAGGAAACCAGAGCACCCGGATGAAACCCACGTGACCACAGGGAGGACATGCAGACTCCGCACAGAAGGCACCGCAGCCGAGAATCGAACCAGAGAACCTCTTGCTGTGAGGCAGCAATGCTAACCGCTGCACCACCGTCGCCGCCCGTACGTATTACCACCACTACAGAATCAATATCTTTCTCTGTACAGTCATGCTTGCAGAATCAACTGTGCTGGAATTCCCTGAGTTACTCTGAATGTTAAGGCAGTCATTTAAGCTACAGGACAATGTCTACTGTCAGTCTACAAACCAAAACAGCCTAGCTGAATGAATGCCCTTTAAATCCCATCAGGAAAAATGCAAATAGCTGATAAAGGCTGATATAGCATCCTATTACAAAGTATGACACATTTCCCAAACAAAGAACCTATCATCATTGTGGAAGAAAAGCTACTTTACAGGAAAGTCTAAACATCTTCAAAGAATTTCCTGAAAAGATAAAAAGGGTTCTCCTGATAAACCCAGACTAGACTAATACTTTCAATTCCCAATTCTCCACCTCATCCTCCCACTCAGAAAACAAGTCATCACACCCCATCATAATTGTTTAATTGTGAAACTGCTTCTCTTTTCATCTCATAATCTTGCAGGACATAAGCATCGTTTATGAAGGATTATTCCGTTTCAGGAAATCTGGTTCACATGATATTCATCCCAAATATCTTAGGACTTGGAACGCTTCCCTGCACTCTTAGGAAATCATGTATTCATTCTGTCATCAGCTTTTGGACATTTCCTAAATTGTGAAACTATGTATGTAAACTTTGCTCCCAAAAGCAGACCACTTACACTGGTTAGTTGTCACAGTCCCACATCCTAACTCCCCCCTTTCTTTCCATACAGTTAATGATAGTTGCTTCAAAACAAACAGCATATCTGCTCTTTTTGGCCATCTATGACATGAACAGCAGGACTTAAACAAAATACCTCAGTACTTCTGCAGCCTTATCCACAATAACAAGCACAAAGGCATAAGCTTCAGTAATTTTTTTAGGGGCCCTGTTAACTGAGCTTACCAAAGCATCTGACTCCATGACTCTCCTCCATGCAACTACCTAACTATGACCTTAATAACTTCCTTCTGTTGAAATAGAACATTTTCAACCATCAAATTATTCTCCTCCCCTTTAACCCCTTCTAAAGTGGGCTTGTTGTCCCCTCCTTTTCACCTTTATAACACACTCACCCTTGATGACCTCCAACTCACATTCTGCCTGTCTTGGTACTTCTCTGGGATGACCACTCATCACTTATGGCACTCAGGCAAGACATGCACACCATACATAGCCTGTTCATGGATAAATGCTCTACAATCATCTTTGGCGAAACCACATTTATACCGTTTTGTGCACCTGCCAGGTTGAACTGGTACTTAACTATAAATTCTGCTTTCTATACATACAGACTGAAACACGTTTACCATTTTAAATACTTGAGAATATAGACAGGCCCTTCATTTTTCAATTACCAAATTAACAAGGACCAAGATAAATACTCCTTGATGCTCATGGTCTCATACGGTACTTATCTCCTCATTGTGTGTGAGGGAGGAACAGCCAATGACAAAGATGTACTACTAATCCCTATCCCTACAATATACGCTTCACATCCTCAGATGTACTACTAAACCCTGTCCTACAATATACGCTTCACATCCTCAGATGTACTACTAAACCCTGTCCTACAATATATCCTCAGATGTACTAATCCCTGTCCTACAATATGCACTTCACATCCTCACATGTACTACTAATCCCTGTCCCTAACAATATATCTTCAGATGTACTACTAAACCCTGTACTTCAATATACACACTTCACATCCTCAGATGTACTGCTAATCCCTATCCTACAATATATCTTTAGATGTACTACTAATCCCTGTCCTACAATATACACTTCACATCCTCAGATGCACTACTAATCCCTGTCCTACAATATACACTTCACATCCTCAGATGCACTGCTAATCCCTGTCCTACAATATATCCTCAGATGTACTAATCCCTGCCCTACAATATATCCTCAGATGTACTAATCCCTGTACTACAATATGCACTTCACATCCTCAGATGCACTACTAATCCCTGTCCCTAACAATATATCTTCAGATGTACTGCTAATCCCTGTACTACAATATATCTTCAGATGTACTGCTAATCCCTATCCTACAATATATCTTTAGATGTATTACTAATCCCCGTCCTACAATATACACTTCACATCCTCAGATGCACTACTAATCCCGGTCCTAGAATATATCCTAAAATGTACTAATCCCTGTACTACAATATATCTTCAGATGAACTGCTAATCCCTATCCTACAATATATCTTTAGATGTACTACTAATCCCCGTCCTACAATATACACTTCACATCCTCAGATGCACTACTAATCCCTGTCCTACAATATACACTTCACATCCTCAGATGCACTGCTAATCCCTGTCCTACAATATATCCTCATATGTACTAATCCCTGTCCTACAATATACACTTCACATCCTCAGATGCACTGCTAATCCCTGTCCTACAATATATCCTCATATGTACTAATCCCTGTACTACAATATGCACTTCACATCCTCAGATGCACTACTATTCCCTGTCCCTAACAATATATCTTCAGATGTACTGCTAATCCCTGTACTACAATATATCTTCAGATGTACTGCTAATACCTATCCTACAATATATCTTTAGATGTACTACTAATCCCCGTCCTACAATATACACTTCACATCCTCACATGTACTACTAATCCCTGTCCTACAATATACACTTCACATCCTCACATGTACTACTAAACCCTTTACTACAATATACACTTCACATCTTCAGATGTACTACTAATCCCTACATTATTTGGAGAATCTCTCCCACTTAGAAATGTAAGATCTCCTTGTATTAGGTTTCCTGGCCTCCTGCAGGATAGAAAGCACATCCTCTGAGTAGCGGTGTCTGAAGGGTATTAAAGGTTTATGACCCAGAGAGTGAGGCTCAGCATCTCTAGGTGTGGATGGATGAGAGTTCCCTTCTGTTGTGTGAGTAGGTCCACCTTGTGGGGTAACTTGTGGTGACTGCCCTTAGCGAGGGATTGTAGAAAGGGGAACCAATGCTGCCTTGGCCGGTAGGGAGTCACCAGCAAGATTTTTGGCATGTCTCGATCTTCAGGAGGACTTTCTGAATGAGAGAGAAGGGGGGGAAGGCATACAGAAAGCGTCCCTTCCATGAGATGGTGAAGGTGTCCACTCTCCAAGCTAGGGGAAGAGTGGTGTTTGGTACAGAATTTTCTCAGTTGTCTGTTCTGGGGGAGGCAAAAAGATCTATGTGTGGTGTACCCCATTGGTGGACAATGTCTAGGAATACTTCCCTGTGTAACATCCACTCATGATGTAGACAGAATGACCTGCTTAGAGCATCCACCTGATGGTTGTCCCAGGAAGGAAAATATGCTGCCTGCAGAGAAAAGTTGTTCTGTGAGGCTAATTCATAACTTTGCATTGCCAGCCTGCATAGGAGGCAAGACCCCCCCCCTGTTTGTTGATGTATCACATGACAGTGGTGTTTGTCTGTGAAGACCAACAGAGGGCCTGGCTGAAGGATTGGGAGAAAGGCCTTCAGGGCTAAATGAACAGCTATCATTTCCCTGATGTTGATATGTTTCCTCAGGAGGAATGCCTGCCAAGGTGCTTGTACCTTGAGTCCCTTCATGATAGCCCCCCCCCAGCCCAGATCCAAGGCATCTGTCTCCATATGCTGAACTGGTGTGGGCGGTAGGAGTAGTAGTCCTGGAGTCCCTTGAACCTTTTGTATCCACAACCTTAGTTCTGTTTGTAGACAAGGTAGGAAGGGTAGAGAATGGCTGTGCTGGGACCACATGTTCTTTAAATACCACTGCAACTTTCTCACGTGCATTCTGGCTAGGGGAAGCATAGGGATGAGGGCTGCTATAAGACCCAAAAGGTGCATAAACTGTCTTGCTGACAGCTGGTCGATGTGGAGGAGGTCCTGAAAATGGTTTGTCGGGGAGACCACTTAATCTTGGGGCAAAAATGCTCTTATTAGGTCTGTCTGAACCCTGCAATCCAGGAAGACTTTGCATTGCTCTGGGGATAGGGATGATTTGGGAGGTTCTGTTTGAAGCCTAACCCCTGAAGCAGGGACAGAGAACTGGAGATGATTTTTGAGGGTCTCTCTTTTCTGCAAGAATTAGAATATCGTCTAGGTAGGGATAGATCTGTATGCCCTTAGTCCTGCAGAAGGCTATGGCGGGAGCTAAGCATTTGATGAAAACCCTTGGTGCAGTGGACAAACCAAAGGGCAATGCAGTAAATGGAAAATGAGAGCAAGGCCCAGCAAAATAAAAGTATTTCTTGTGGTTTGGGTGTATGGGGATGTGGAGGTAAGCCTCCTTCAGGTCCAAAGTGGCCATGAATGCTTGTGGTGGCAATAGTGGAAGCAGGGTCTGAAGGGAGAGCATTCTTAAAGAACGGACTTTTAGAAAAAGGTTTAGGACAGATAAGTCCAAGATTGGTCTCCATGGTCCATCCTTTTTTGACACTAGGAAGTCTGGAGTAAAAACTTTTTCCTTCTTGTCCTGATGGTACCAGTTCTATGGTGCCTTGTGCCCGTAGGTCCTGAATAATGTGGGATTAGGTGAGGCTGATTGTTGTGTGGGAAGGGAATGCCCTGTGGGATGGGTCTTTCCTGCCAAGACAGGAAATATCCTTTTTCCACTATTGCCAGCACTCAGCTGTCTGAGGTGATTTCTTTCCAGAGGGGCAGACAATGAGAGAGACAGGAAGACAGGGGAAGATGGGCAAGGGAGTAATACATTGTTGCCATTATTTCTGTCCTGAAAGGACAGTCTTTGAGTTGGCTAAGAAGAGGTAGTCCTAGCAGAGGATTGCCTCCTAGTCCCTCTCCTATGCCTGGTAGATGAAGGGGTGGTTGTGGAGGGGCCCTTCCGACATAGGACATTTTGGCAGGATAATTTCTATAGTACTTGGGTACAGGAAATTCCAGCAGGTGTTTAGTGTCTTGTAGTTCTTTGCTCTTGTCCTGTAGGTTTTTAAACAGTTCTGGAGACTGTTTACTAAACAGAAGGTTATGATCAAGTGGAGCATCTAGGTGGAAGAGGTGCAAGTCTTCTTGGCCAGCCTAGCCATAACTTTACTGTCTATCTGAAGGTAAAAGAAATGAAGAAGGGATCAGGCTTGATTGTTTATATGGGGCCACAGCTATAACAGCAGGGTCTGCCAAGGGGGGTTTCACTAGAAATCTGTGATTGTCAGGCACCTTATAGAAATGTTCTGGTCCCTTTGGAGCAGGTGGCTGTGAGTCAGGGTTCTCTGAGCAAGAAGCAAATGTGTCCAGGTATGCAGGGATCACAGGAAGAATGGCTGATGGAGATGGTGATTCAACCTGCAGCTGCTCAAAGTACCTTTTTTTGTCATTTGGGTAGTATCCCATCTGAAATATTCTTTCATCTTACTGACAAGTCTCATCAAATGTTATGTCCCCGATGGAGAATTTAATTCAAGAGTCTTCATCTGGAGAATAATATTCCAGGGGGAAGTTATTTGGGAAGAGTAAGTAATAGACTCTTCAGAGTAAGAGGAGAAGGCCTCTTCTTTCTGGGGAGTAGAGGGAAAGAGGTAGCAGAAGCAAGCCTTGGGCTAAGCACTGGAACAGAGGGGTCTGAGGAGGCTGTGGGCCTAAGGGTCATGAAGGCCTGCATCAGGGACTGTGTGAAAGGCTGCCAGTCCGTTTGTCCTTCAGGAGAGGTAGATAAATGTTTGGGGTTTTGCTTTCTTTTCAAAGGAGTAGTTTTGGAGTTACTGTAGGCCTTGATTCTGTGGCCTTACCTGAGGAAGGAGACTGATTCCTGAGATCCAGAAGGGCGTCCGGTGGAACCAGGTTTCACCTCGACTTCAAAAATAACAGACATCTGAGTAATCGCCACATACGTGCCAGCCAGCACTTTGGAAATGGCTTTCTTGAGGGGAGCTGTAGAAGCGGGTGGCTCTAACGGACATCCCTCAACTCTTATATTGGCGGTTGGCAGGGCATCGATGGAGAGGCAGTGGTAGTAGGCCATGAAACGTTGGCCTTTTTCTTTGGAGGTTCCATCTGGGTGGCCCATTCCAGATCCATCCTTAGCCTTTGGTTTTCTAAATACAGGTTAAGGGCTACCAGATGGCTTCTAACTGTTTTAGGGATGAAGTACTGGCAGATGGCACAGGAGGTATGGTTGTTTTCCTGGCCTAAACAAAAGACACAACAGTCATGGGAGTCTTTATGCAGAATTTGATGCCCGCAACAGCATTTACCTTTCTTAGCAGACATCGGCTATTGTCCAACATGCAAACCAAGCTCAAGCAATTAATATAAGTAAAAAATCCCCAACAAGGTCCTTAGCTTTAGATATCTTGATAGAGAGGAGCAATGCGATCGATTTGACGTTCGAATGCAGAAAAAAATTTCTGAGGTCTGTGTGTGCAGACGTCACATTTAAGGTCACTGGTTTATGGCCATATGTGTGACATCCCACGCACCAACAGCAACCAGGCTGAAAGCTTTTGTATAGGAGCCTGAGGTGGAGGATCCCACAGTAAGAATACTGCAACATGAGAATAGAAGGACATCAGTTGTAATCCTACAAATAAATGAAGCTAGACCATTTATCACTTACTCTGTTTAACCAGTTCTATTTCAAGGCTTGTTTTAGAGTATTACAGCAATGGATCAAGGAATTAACATCTAATGACTATGCAATTAAATGGTACAGCTGTTGACATCTTTTTGTTAAGATAATGACTAGTTAGTATGAGACAAACGGTGTTGCTGTATTTTTTTTTTTCCAAGAGCATCACTTTATGGTGAGCTCTTTACGATCTGACCTTGAATAATGTCAGTTTCTTTTTTGAGTCTTACAATGTTAATTCTTTGGAAAAGTTTTAGGAACTATCCATACTAATTACTTTTCTAATCTGATAAAGATCTGCATTAAGGGAACAGAATGGACTTCATTTCCACTACAGAACAGCACTCTTATTTGCTTACTCACACAAGAGAGAGAAAGCGAGCATTCTGGACAAAGCCAGAAAATAATTTGGAGGTGTGGGGCAAAGGCCTGAAAAGATCAGAGACAGTTTTGTATATTTCTCTAATTCACTTCGAAAGTAATATTTTAAATCAATATGCATTTTCTGAACAATAAGTATGAAACTTTCATATGTGGCCTTATTGACTGATAGTAATTTCCCACAAAATCAAAAGCGGAGAGGAATGCTTGTTACATTATACAGCCTTTTAAAGAATCACTTATCTTAAAAAAAATCAGAGATCATCAGAAGAGCCATCTTACAGCAAATTAGATGATATAGCTTAGGAAGAAACCACGGCCACTAGAAAGCCAGGCAAGAACAGAACACACGTTATCTATTACAGCAACATAGAAATGAGTTGTATGAGCAGATCTCACAGCAAGCAATTGTGAATGCAATTAGATTATGGGGAGACAGCCCTCTTGGCACACAAATTCTGGACAAAGCCAAAAATAATGTTGTGGAGGGGGACAACGCCCCAAAAATCAAGGAAAAAAATAAGTTCTGTTTTTAAACTTCGAAAATTAACGGATCAGGTTTTGCTTTAGCATGCATTTTCTGAAAGGTATGAAATTGAAGTCTGAAATTCATGAATTATATTGTTTAGTGACTTAAGCTTGTGATTTTTCTGGCAAAGCATTGAAACTTGATGACAGGCAGATCAAAAACAGAAAACAAAATGTAGACCTGGCTTTACCAGCTAGGAATAATTTAATGAAAATTATGACAATCCGTGCATGTATTATATGCCATCAGATATATCCCAGTGCAACGTGGTGCAAAAAGTATAAGGCACTACAACTGATTTGTGAGAGGTACAGATGAGCAAGAAAATCCTCAGAAAATAGGATGAGGTTGAAAAAACTCTGCTGTGGAGGAGACTGGTGCACCCCTGACCTCAAAACTTATTAGATGGATATCCCAAGTGCAATGTGTCCATATACTCAGGGTGGTTACCAAGGCTGGTTTGACTAGGTTGTAAGAAAACTCAGAACAGCAGATTATCTATTAAATATATGGGAATTATCAGCACAAGGAAATACAAGTGTAGAAGAGTTGTTATATAGACAAAAATGGATTTACAATGGTATCATTACTGTAGGCACATATTTAAAGTACAGTTATGCACGATCTTGTATCATAACAGTAAATGTCATACTTCTCACTGCTGCAGTATTCTTTAACTTGGGATATCCTGTAGAGGACATCATGTCTGGCCAGCATACAAAAGCTTTTACACCTTCCTGGCATCTTATAGCAGACATACGTCCTATGCTTAAGATGCAAGGTACATAGGTGACGTACGGATACCCAATCCTTAGAAGTGAAGTGCTCCAGGAAAACTAGAACAACCCCAGAGAAACAATAACATGCCCACCCATGAACTGAAACAGGAGAAGGATGTAAGAGAACACCAATTGGCCAGCAGTACAGCAACACAAAAAGAAAAAAGGGGGCAGGAGAGCGGGACCAAGTACAGCACCAGTGAAATGGGACATTTACTGTTATGGCAAGATCTTACACAACTGTACTATGTCCTTCCTTTTCACTGTTGCAGTACTCAACTCGAGACAGTACATAATATACTATAATATATATGAGGAGGAAGGCAGGGAAGAGCCCTCCACTAACCCATGAAGAATAGTCCTGGCAAATCTTGCCCTGACCCTGGCAATGACATCCAACTTTTAATGCTTGGTGAAAGTGTGAACAGAAAACTAAACAGCAGCTTTCAAGATGGATGTAGTATCCAGATCCTTCAACAAAAAGCATCAGAAGAGGCTACCACACTGGTAGAATGAGCACAAACAGAAAAGGAAAGCTGCTTGCCATGAAAAGAATAAAGAAAGGAAACGGACCTTGGAGATCCAGGAAGGAAGGTTTGCTTAGACACTGCCAAACTCAATTTCCTAGCATGAAAGGAAACAATAATTCGCTCAGATTTTCTGGAGCATTTTGTCTTACCCAAGTAACATCTGAGTTGTCTATGTAAATCAGAGGTGTATAGTACCTACTTATAATCAGATTGTGGCGAAGGAAAAAGGAAGGAAGATGAATAGACTGATTCAAGGGCCAATCATGAACCTCCTTGTGCATAAAAGAATGATTAGTATGAAGACACACCCTGTCTTTGTGAAGAATCACTAAAGGAGGAACCACCATAAGGGCTTGCAGTATAGAAACTTTAAGAGCCGCCAACAACGCAGTCTTCCAAGCTCAAAATTGCAGAGAAGAAAAGGCAGGATCAAAAGGGGACGGTCAATTTTTAAAGAAGAAAATTAAGGTCTCAAAAAGTAGAATAGGCTACTTGGAGGCCTTATATGACTGACACATTTTAGGAATTAACTTCAAAACAAGAAGCCAAAGGTAGACTTGGTGGGCAGACAAGCAGAAATTGCTGACAAATAAGCTTTAACAAATGAATATGCCAAATCAGTACTGAGGAACTAATCCCCCCCAACACACACAAAGAAAAAGGGTCCTGGTCAGGCTGAGTCACCCAACAGAAAAATCTCTTATTTGGCCACACAGGATTTTCTAGTAGTGCGTTTTCTGGGCTTCTGCAAAACCCGAAGCACATTCCCAGAAAATTGTTGCCTGAAAGGAATTAAACCCCTATCACCCAAAGTGTCAAATGAAGTATGGCCAAGTGAAGTTGAATAAGAGGACCTTTGCCATTTGGAAGAAGATTCACCTGCTCCGGGGTAATCATCACAAGTTACCTCACAGGATGGAAGACATGGGGGAACCAGTCCTATCTGGGCTAAAAGGGAGTCACTAGCAAGATTGTGGGCATATCACACATGATCTTCTGCAAAACCCTGGGATGTAGAGGAAGAGGATAGGCATATAGGAACATCCCATCCAAGAAAAAGACATGGGGTCTAGTTTCCAAACCAATGGACTTGGAACTCTGGTAAAGAACTGAGGAAGCTGTCTGTTCAAAGCAGAGGCAAAATACCTACTTGAGGTGTACCCCATCAATGGACAATGTCTAGAAACACCTCTCTGTGAAGCACCCAATCATGGGGATGTGTCATGGACCTGCTCAGAGAGTATGCCACTAGATTGTGCTCTGAAGGGATCTAAACCACCCGAAGAACCAAGTGATGGTAAAATTGCAAAATCCTAATCCTGAAGAGTCAGGCTGCAAAGGTGGTAAGACTTTGTGCCCTCCTGCTTGTTGATTTACCACGTGACTGTGGTGTTGTGTGTAAAAAAAAACCTTTGGAGGATTTGGAACGCAAAGGAAGTGGAATGGTTTAAGAGCTAGGATTCGCCCCTCATCTCTTTAATATCGATGTGGTCTGACATCTGCTGATAGGATCAGAGATTTCAGATTGTTGGAAGAAGTTCCCCAAAGTAAATCAGAATCCACCAGTAGAGTTCATGTTTGAGACAGGGTAAAACAGGGACTGGAAACTCGAGAGGGTGGCAGTACTGGAGCCAAACAGTCTTAAGATATCACTGAAATTTCCTCATGTGGAGTTTGGCAAAAGGAACCATGGGAATAATGGGAGCCATGAACCCCAGAATTTGGAGAAACTCCCTTGCAGGAAGAATTGGAAGAGATTGGAAATACACAGTCTAAGACAGGACCTTTGAGGCAGAAGAGAAGCCAATATTGGGATAGTCCAAATCTTGTAACCAAAAAACACTTGGTCCTGAGATGAAGTCAACACTGACTTTTTGAGATTCACGGTGAATAGGAGAAGCATGGTGAAATGTACAATCTGAAGAAAGTGCTGATAAGGGGGAGCTTGAATCAGGAAGACAGAGATATGGGAATATCTGAATTCCCTGAAGTCTAAAAGAACACAAAAAGAAAAACCTAGACACCTTAAACCTCTTATATCAGAGGCAACATGGGATATATGCAAATTACCCTTTAAGGATATCAGGTGTTTCAGCTAAATGGCAATTATGAATGTCCATGACTTTTTCTTTTAAGTTTATTTATGGACAGTTTTCAGGACAATAAAGCCAAACCCTCTAGCTGTGGGCATGTATGTTTCTGCCTTCTTATGGCATCATCAGCACAGCATAAGAGGCATGTTTGACTTTTGGAAACACAGGGTTGTCATACCAAACTGATATCTATAAACATTAGGGTGTCTACAAAATATCCCAACAAACTAAAACATTGAGTAAAAAGGACACACAGGAAAACCAAAGCTGAAACACCTGACATAAGGACATAAATTTAAAGAACTTCTTACATTACAATTGTAGTTTTTCCATTAGAAACCAAGGAATATTTAACTGTGAATCCTGTCCTCACTGTAGGTATATTGAAGTGGGTAACAACATTTTGATAAGGGACGTAAGGTATGAAAACCAATGGTAGATTCAACTGCAACTCTTCCAGTGTTGTTTACTTAGCTAAGTGTAAAATTTGTCCAGGTTTTTATATTGGAAAAACTGCCAGAAAGTTGAAAGAAAGGTTATATGAGCATTTACACAGTATAAAAAAGGGGAAATTGGACAACACATTGGCTAATCATGTTAACCAAAATCCAGGCCACTCTTGGTTTCCGAGTTACAGATCAGGTCCAAAAAGACATTAGAGGAGGTCCCACTTCCTTGAAACTCGAGTTACATGAACTATTATGGCAGTTGAGATGTCTAGCCCATAGTTTACCGGGTCTCAATGATACTTGTTCCCCGGTTAGTGTTTTAAACTTAAGAGTTTAACAAGATGAAAACCTTTAGCAAGAGACAAGGTTCTTAGTTTATTTAATGAAAGATTTTAAATGATGTAATATTTTAAATGATGTAAAATTTCAAATGATGCATTATTGTATTAGACACAAATTGTTTTTTATTTTATGTAACCATGTGATTAAGTGGTTGGTTATCATAGGTTCATAGATTAGTACTAGGCTAACTGCCCCTTGTGGGCCATTTTCAGCCTAGCCAATTACCCCATGTGAGAATCAAACCCTGCACCTTATGTTAAACACCATAATCATTATGCCAACCATTTCTTTTGTCAGAAATGGTTGGTTGAGTAGAGTATTTAAATGTTAGTACACTTTCTTGTATGTTTTATCTGAGGAAGTTTGATACTGATCTTACGAAAGTGCTTATTTTAATATATTAAAGTGCCGTTTTTCTGTTCCTGTTTCTGCTGTTTTGTTTTTCTTCCGTTTGCTTCTCTTCCGGTCGTTTTTTTACAGTTTGTCTACAATATATCCCAACACACTAAAACAATGAGTAAAAAGGTCACACAGGAAAGCCAGTTGATTAAAAAACACAAAGAAAAACCTAGCAAAGCTAGACTTTCCACTGTGGGATACCTTAAACCTCTTGTATCATAGGCAACATGGGATATATGCAAATTACCCTTTAAGGATATCAGGCGTTTCAGCTAAATGGCAATTCTGAATGTCCATGACTTTTTCTTTGTCAGAGGCAACATGGGATATATGCAAATTACTCTAAGGATATCAGGCAGTTCAGCTAAATGGCAATTCTGAATGTCCATGACTTTTCTTTTATGCAAATTACCCTTTAAGAATATCAGGCATTTCAGCTTTGGTTTTCCCTTGTGTCCTTTTTACTCAATGTTTTAGTTTGTTGGGATATTTTGTAGATACCCTAACGTTTATAGATATCAATTGGGTTCGACAACCCTGTTTCCAAAAGTCAAACATTTCTCTTAGGCTGTTACTGATGATGCCATAAGAAGGCAGAAACATGCATGTCCACAGCTAGAGGGTTTGGCTTTATTGTCCTTAAATTGTCCATAAACAGACTTAAAAGAAAAAGTATGGTTTTCTTATCTACCAGATCCCACAGTACCAGAGGGAAAATAGGGATCTGGCAAGGAGGAGGGTGAAATGCCAAAAAATGGAGGTTAACAAAGAGAACCTAGGCATCTGTTAACTGTTGACAAAAGGAAAGAAAAGGGTTAGCCTGAGGGAAAGAGGAAGCTGGCTGAGGGGAACAGGAAGCTGGATGTCAGAGAAAGACTTATCAGAAAAAATGGGTTTTTGGCCTCTAGTATTCTGAGTGGGTTTATCTGGGTAAATCGGCTTAGAAACCTCCTCTTACTTCTAGTAGATTGTCTATGGACAAAATATTTTTTTGAGGTCCTACATAAACTTGTCCTTATTCTGCAGTATTTTAAACAATTCTGCAGCAGTGCCAAAAAGATTCTGGTTATCTAAGGAAAATCCAAAAGTTTACCTGTGGACATTAAGGCCAAAGCCTGTAAGCACAGCCAGGAATATCCCCTCATAACAGAACCCGATGCAGCGGACCTAGAAAAGGCATCAACTGCATCACAGCTGCATTTTATGGAATGGAGAGCTCACAGAGCAATGTCTTACTGTCAGAATCAGGCATGTTAGTCAAAATCCCCCCAGCTGGGAAAGAAGGGAGCCAGAATATAGCTAGTCATGTGGGTCTGATAATTGATGGCCCTAAAAGCCAAATTAGCAGAAGTATACACTTGATCCAGATCTGTTAATAGCACAGCTGTCCTTGTCAGAAGGCATAAGCTTGGCAGAGGAAAGCAACTTGGATGGCTTATTTGTGGACATGGAAACCACAGCAGAATCAATGAA